>NC_072827.1:2032500-2332500 GCF_027744805.1 Dunckerocampus dactyliophorus
GAAATTCTACTTTTTATTCCATTTACAGTTGAAACCAAATGTTGAAGTTAATGCAACTGTTCCATATTCAACAGAATTCATATTGTTTTAATGTAGACTGAATTTGCTAATTTAATAAGCAGTTGGCAAAGCATTCATGCATGATGTCCATAACAGCTCAACATTGTTTTCATGCATGCAGTCAAGTCAGTCAAATGATACCATATTACACATTGGAAAATATAGATCCATAAATAATTATAAAACAGACATTTTGCATGCGCCCCTTTGTGCAGAGACATTGCAATTTACATGCATTGTCGTACTGTGCACGCAAGCCAAGCGCTTGAATTGGCCCCAACATGGCGGCGTAATCTCAGTTGTGGTAACTCTCTATATACAGGGACTCTAATGGGAAGCCCCCCACCCCTTCCTTATTCTATTTACATTAGTCCTGCCTGTTTCAAACGCACTTCAAAGCACATCTGTCAGGGCATGGAAACACTACTTTTTTGGGTACCCCACGTCAGGCACCAAGCACAGAGGAATGGTACCTAAAGGGGCGGAGCTAGTCATAGTGCAATTTGTTGCACTATCCAAAAAAAAAAGAACTCACTGATGTTTTACACCAGTGGTGTCCAAACTGCAACTGAGGGGCCATGGCGCGCGTCATATGCACATATTTCTATATTTACATCGTATTTAACAGTTATAATGTACACTGATTCTATCTGCTTTGCCAACTATAACGCTCACTTTAACTGATATGTTGTTTTTCTTGGCCTTACGCTGGCTCCACACCATGTGGTCGCGCTATGCTATGCTAGCTGATTCCGCCTACAGTCCGGAACGTTCACCACCTGGACTAGATCACTTGGTTGGTGGAAAGGTGGCTAAGGGTCGCTAAAAGTGTGCGAGTTGCTACCAGTCTCTAAACCAAGGGGGGCCAACTTTTTCCACCAAGGAAAAATGAAAGGATGCAAGGGGCCGATTGCAGTATATATTTATTACTTAGAAATATTTGTAGATATACTGTATTTATATACATATATAAATATTGTAGGTATTTTTTCATGATGTGAAAATGTTATATATATATATGTCAATTATCGTGCTGATACTGGCATAAAAATGTGATATTGGCCAACATCGTAAAAGCCGATACAGAGCTTTTAGCGCCAGGCTCGCAAATTTGCTAAACTGCTGAGCTTACTGCGTCATGAAGTTGATACTGTGCTGCTCACAAGTGTGTGAGAAAAAGGTACGTCTATATTTAAACGATCAGAGTAACAACAAAGCTCACTATGAACTTCCCAGCTCCTTAGAAATCCAGGGGGGGTTACCCTTCCACACACGAGTCTTACTGTGTTTTTTTAAAGAAAGAGCTTTAAAAAAAAGCATCACACAGCAACGTAGGTAGATAACAACAGCCAAGACACTACCAACGAATAACGCAGAATAAGCGACAGCTATGTGAGCTCCAAACGTGTAACTTAGCGGCTGTTTACAACAGCAGGACAGCAAAGCACGCTGCTGTCAATACCACACACTGTAAGTGAATACAAATAAATGTACTTACTTTCATAAAGCGCCTTTCTACAAAGAAATGGAAGCTAACGCGTCTCGTTTATACATTCACACGCGCACTAATATACTTGGGAAACAGCTAGGCACCAAAAACAATGTATTAGATGGCTAAGCTAAGAACACAGCGGTAATTCACATTACATCAGTGATAGAGCACAAAGTAGGGCTGAAAAACCTTTACAACAGTTTTACTCAAGAAAAAGGTATGTGATGTTAGACATATCGGCATCAGTATGGGTTGATATCAGAATCGGAAAATGAGAGTTGGACAATATCGGCATATCGGTTTTCCGCCAAAAAGCCAACATCAGACATCCCTAATATACTGTGTGTATTTTAAGACAAGCTATTTGGTATTTGAATTGTTAGTATCAACATTTCAGCTTTTTTGCTCAATTCCCCCATTTTTGCCGGGGCCCAACTTTGGACACACCTGCTCTGGACAACTTTATGTGGCGACCAAGGCCACCATTGGCTAGCCTGATTGGGCCAATTGCAGCGTTCCTCACGCCCCCATACGGCCGACAGTGACACCTCCCCACACATACAAAAGCAACCAATCAATTCTCTTTGAATCACCATGATTGGCGTCATTTCACGTCTTTGTGGCAGCACAAAGGAGCACAATCTGGCAAAATGACACCGACGGTCTGAATCCTTTTCTCCCCTTTTTGTTAAAACCAGCTCAACTTTTCACCCAGACGCACGCTTGATGTTTAGTCGATCAGGAATAATTGCAGACGCCAGAGCGTTGTTTGCCTGCCGCATCCACCTTGGTCGTCTGCTTGTCTGTTTTGCAGATTGAATGTCAGAACTACATCCGAGTCCTGTTGGTCAACAAGACGGAGATCATGACCTGCGGGACCAATGCCTTCCAGCCCCTCTGCACCACCAGAGAGGTATGCAGCGGCTCTCCTTTTAAGTGGAATCTTCTAATATCAAACACTGTCAGACAAAAGAGCAGAAAAACAAAATAACGCTGTGTTCAGTCGGCTCAGACACGTCACCCCACAATCTTGCTGCATCCATGTTTGTTATTTGGAGCATCTACATGTTTCCGCCTCCCATGATGAGTTTTATTTTAGCCCTAACTGTGCCTCCTAGCTTACTTTATTTTGCGACTTTGCCTTTCTCTGTGCCATTTCGCTTTTTTGTACTTATTAAAGAATTTGTTGACCGTACCGGCCAACCGTGGGGCAACGCTTAACCAAATCAAAAAATTGTAATAAAATGTGACACATAAATTGTTATTTACCGCTAATATCGTCTGATATGAAAGACAGTATGTTTCTACGTATGTAAGGCCTAGCTCGCATCTGTGTTTAAGTAAATGAACACCCCTTAGCCACTAATAGCAGAAATAATGCACCGTCATCTTTCGCCACTTGCGGTTCAAATTTTGCAGCTTCACTCTATCATGGTTTTTAAAAAATATATGAATTAATAAGTCATGCTGTTTCATGGTTGACTACGGCCTGTTGTCAGTCAAAACACTTGCATATTTAAGCTAATGTTAAGTATTTGTATGCCTAAGTTAAGGTTTTTCGAGCGTAAAATTGGCTAAATGAAGTAAAATACAAATATAAGACATTCAAAGATGTTGACGATATGTGGTATAGGTGTCAGTAATGTTACATTGATGAGACAACAGCCACCGCAGCAAGTATTGGACACAAATTGGACATCAAACAGGCAACAGAGAACTCTCCCATTGCTAACATGTTAGTATTATGCCTTATTTATGTCTTATATGGCCTATTTTCTCTTATTATGTCTACTATTATATGTCTACTGTTTGGTGAGACACACAAGCGCCAGACTTGAACAAGCTGGTTGAATTATCTCACAACAGGCACAATCTGGAACCAGTTAACCGCGACAAACGGGGGATTACTGTAGTACAATTACAGCTTTACAATTATTGTTTTGTTTGTTTGTTTGTTTACCCACTTTTATATCGCGTGACTCGCAATCTTAATGGGAGGGAAAAAATATCCAAATAAAACAAATTGCTCTACTTGCCAAAAAGTCGTAATTACAAGAATAAAGCGGAATTGGATAAGAATGGACGGCGATGAGCGTAATCGGCATGAACGTAATCACTCAGACGGACGGCCAGGGGTGTCAAATTCAATCGCACAGGGGTCCTTCTTTGTATCTTTGTTATTATTTATCCTGACATTTTCAGCACTTGTATATTTGTGCATATTGATTGTCGTTTTAACCAACATGATGAGTGAAGGTAGCACACGTGCTGTATAAGCATCATCACTGCACACACACACATGCTCGTGTGATGTTGCCAACATGACAGGACATGCCCCAATAATCCAGGCTACAAAAATAGTCTTTTTTGAGAAAATGTCACATTAGCTCTGACAAATAGATAACTAAGCAGTCCACATAGCTTTTATCCCGGCTCTCTGCGCGTGTGCCTGGATCGGAACATACTAATATCGCATGGTATTACTGCTTGAAATGTCTACTTTCCAATGCCATGAATGTATCCTGACTGCTGATTGGATGAGCCAGGTAAGGGAGGGGGAGACAGCTGGGGGTATATGGTAATGGTTGTTTCAGCATGGTTGTTGGTTTCACTGCAGGTGGGCAACATGAGCAACGTGCTGGAGCGTGTCAATGGCGTGGCTCGCTGCCCGTACGACCCCCGCCACAACTCCACCGCAGTGGTGACGGAGAGGGGCGAGCTGTACGCCGCCACCGTCATCGACTTCTCCGGACGCGACCCCGTCATCTACCGCAGCCTTGGCGGAATGCCGCCGCTCCGGACCGCGCAGTACAACTCCAAATGGCTCAACGGTAAAGTAGCACGCTGTGCGATATTTATGTTAGTATTTGTTGTCACTCCAATTCCAGACAGCGGGGGCAGCACTGAGCCTTTTTTAATACGATCTATCGAACATTTGGCGGCTATCTGAGAAAACCCCCCAGCAAAGTCATGCCTAGCGTAGTTTTTACATCCTCAGCCAATACTTTGCATAGCTTAATGTTAGAGCCACAGCAGGAAAAACACTCTCGTGTTTTTTTCTTGTACTTTATGCCGATTTTAGCTACAACTAATTGTTTACAAATGTCTTAACAATGAATTTTTGTTTTGCAAAAAATACCTCTTCGGTTGTGCACTACCCACTTACCTAAGTGGATGCTGCAGGTATTATCAGGCCCGTCGCCTTTTATTGGGAACTCTTTGAAATATATAATTAGATTTATTTGTTCCTACTTTTACAGTTTTATTGTATTCACAATTTTAACATACTTGACTTTTCTGAAACATATTTTTATTATCCATACTGTGTACAGTATAAATAATGACTACTGTTCATGGTTGATGCTGATTGGCTGGTAGAAATGACTTCTATGCTTCTACGTCCATTTTGACCAAATATGATTCCTCTCCCCTCAAAGCGCTGCTGTACTGTAGTGCAAAGCAGCAGTGTACTGGTTCTTCCGCAGCAAACTCAACCAAGCGTGCCGTTATGGTCCTTTTGCGGTGAAGTGTGAAGATGAGGACGCGTGCGCACCAGAGACACGTCAAGAAGTTTCTGGAAAGCCGTGTAGAGACCATAGACTGAGGATCAGTGAGCGATGTAATTATTCCTCACGGTGGGGGGAATTACAGCGCTGCACACGGCGGCCCCTCAGTGTGTGCGTGTACGTGTGTGTGTGTGTGTGTGTGTGTGTGTGTGTGTGTGTTGAAATGCATGTGAATGCTGCGTGTGCTTCCTCATGTGTCTAGTCTGACTTACAGTAAGTGACTGCAGGGAGAAGGACGTGTAGCATAGCAGCTGCCACACACACGCACACACACACATGCACACACACACGCACACACACACATGCACACACACACACACACACACACACACACACCCTTCACGGCTGAGGTTGTCAGCGTTATGGAATTGCCTTCCTGCTGGATTGGAAGGTGAGAATGAAAATCTCATTTCCAACTCTAAGCCGTGCTGCTTCTGGAGCGCCAACACACTGAGGCAGGGGGGGGTTGGGCGTGCTGGATCCAATCAATCCGTTCCCTCGTGGGATTGGTGGTTGGACAGGTGCTGGCCAGCTCTTTGCCACCATGCATGAGAATGACACAGAAGACTGCATGATAACACACGAGAGGCACGTTGAGGCTAATTTCGGCTTGTGGACCAAGTGGGGAGGCGCAACACCGATGGCCCCCAAAAACAAACTCATGTCATCGGTCCCATCATTGTTGTAACCCACCATCTCTATGGCAGGAGCACTCTGCCGTTGGCTCTGACAGGAGTGCTAAACACTAATCAAAGCTCCTCTATTTGACAGGAGTGTTCTAGGTTTGTGAGGACCTTCAGCATGAAATAAAAGTCACAGATTCTCTATATGACAGGATGATCTGCTGTGTTGACGAACTAATTGTGAAAATGCCAGTCAAAGATCCTTGACTGTCGACTAGGATGATCTGCTGTTTTGAAGATTCTACTGCCAAAAATACTAGTCAAAGATCTTCCATATGACAGGAGTGCTAGCCACTAATCAAAGATCATCTGTGTGACAGGAGTGTTCTGGTGTTTTTGAGGACATACAGCAAAAAATTAAAGTCAAAGATTCACTATATGAATGCATATACTGCTGTTTTTAAGAACTTTCTGCAGAAACGCTCAACAAAGATCCTCCATATGACAGTTGCACTCTGCTGTTTTTAGGACTCTACTGCCAAAAACACTAGTCACAGATCCTCCATTTGGCAGGAGTGCTAAACACTAATCAGAGATCATCTATGTGATAGGAGTCTTCTGGTATTTTTTAAGAACCTGCCACAAAAATGAAAGTCAAATATACAGTATGTCAGTAATGGTCTGCTATTTTTAGGAATGTACTGCCAGAAACAATAGTCAAAGATCCTTCATATGACGGGAGTGCCAAACACTAACCAAAGATCCTCCATATGACAGGAGTGCCAAACACTAACCAAAGATCATCTATATGACGGGAGTGGGCTGGTGTTTTTGAGGACCAACAGCAAAAAATGAAAGTCAAAGATTCTCTACTGTATAAGACAGGATCACTCAAATACACTCGTGAAACGCTCATGAAAGATCCTCCATATGATTTGCTGTTTTTAGGAATCAAAATACTTGTCAAAGATCCTCATATGACAGGAGTGCTAAGAATGTGCTAATGCAGTGGTCACCAACCTTTTTGAGACCAAGATTCCTGGTCTCGGCCGTGAACCTGCACAAAATCTGTTTTTTCTCATTACGCCTTTTGCTGTATTTTTGTCATTTTTGCTGTTTTTTAAATTTTATTTTGTTCTGCAGTGATGCAATGACAAATGAGCCACGGGCCGCAGATGGCCCCTGAGCCGCACTTTGGGCACGCGTACCTTTGTGGCTCTTGGTCTGGCTTGGGCCTGTGGCGTCGGCTTCATGAGCAAACCACATCTATTTGGCTTGTTGGCTCAGTGTAGCGGACGAGCAATGAAGATTGAGGAGAGAGGGGCTGGTTAATGCGCTACAGTCAGCCCTTAAAGAGTGGCGTCATCGTGGCTCAAAGATTGTTTTGGGGGTGTATGTCTGTGGAGTTATATTTGTGCCTTAACTTTGAGGTGGCAAAGGCAGACTTTGAGCCCTTTGAGACTTTAACGTGCAATAAATACTGTTGTGTACGCAGGCACATCGCTGCAGCGCGCTGTCACTCCCTCCCTCTCTCGCTCAACCTTTTTGCTAGCGCGGTGGGGCGAGCCGGTGTACGAGGCGAGCCGGTGTACTAGTGTACCTCCGGCCGGGTTGTGGGGACTGAAATTCTTGCTGGGGCTTGCAGGTTGCTACCTGGACAGCGGCGAGGCATACGGGCGTGTTCAGTGAACAAAATGCGTGCCTGTGGGTCGCTCTCCAAGAGGGCACTGATATGATAATGCATTTTTTTCAAAATGTGCTTGCAATCGACCGGCATAGTCCCAAAGGTCAACTTGTTGCTCACGATGGACGGGTTGGCGACCCCTGTACTAAAGTTAGCAAATATGCTTCCTTGCCTGATAAAGTACTACTTCTAATGCAAACCTCTGCGGTCCAAAGTCTTCCAAAAAGCCTCTGTAGCCCCTGAGGCTCCTTCCATCGTGGCCACGCCATGGCGTTGTTTGTAACAGCAGCCACTCCCCTCGCTTTGTGGATGAGCGTGCATTTGCTCAAATTAAGCTTTATTCCTCCTCTTGTGTTTATGTGCGAGACGTGAACGGGCGTTATGGCTTGCAACAAATGGCCCCCGGCGGGAAGGCGAAGCAGCAGCAGAGGAATATTTTCTCTCCTCATTATTTCTTCACACCAGCAGCACTGGCCTGCCAGCAGCCACACTCTAAAGTTGTGAGGATTGTTTCAAAGTAGGAAATGTCAGAAGTAGACTTGAGGACAAAGAGTTGTGACGGAATGTTTGTGTCTTGAATGTCATCTATCACAGTCGTGTGCTTCATGCAAATCAAGGAAGCACATGCTTTCCCAAAGGATTAGCTTCCTCAGAGTTCTTCAAATGTCATTTCACCTCAAACCAAATTGTGCTCACCTTTAAGGTCGCCGTGCAAATATCACTTTTCTCTGCTGTCTGCACCGTCACATCGGACAAGTTCACACTGTGACTTTTTTGTGAAAAATTCAAACGACTGTAACTACCGGCCAACCTTGACGTCACTTGTAGATAGATAGATAGACAGACAGATAGATAGATAGTCGGATAGACAGATAGATATCTATCTATGTATCTGTCTATCTGTCTATCTGTCTGACAGATAGATAGATAGTCGGATAGACAGATAGATATCTATCTATGTATCTGTCTATCTGTCTGTCAATTGACAAGAGACAAGAGACGATGTGTGTTTTTTAAACGCTGACAACAATTTAGAGTTTTCAAAGAATCTAACTTTTTGCTGTGTGGTGAAATAGATTACAAGGAACGGTCCAAGTCAAGATTGGACCCAGATCCCTCCCAGGAGCCTTACTTATAAAACCGTGCGGAAATCTGACTAAAAGCCTGCGTACGCCAGAAAGCCAAAAATATTCAGACATAAAAAACAAAATGGTGCACGCACACGTTCACGCAATTTGTCCAAATGTGCGCCTGCAACTCCGCCCCACATCACGCCCTCTCCACGCCTTCAATTCGCCATAATGGTCAATACAAAGTGTATCATGAATGCGGCGTCCATATTTAACGACCCTCGGCTGCATTCCGCTCGGTTCTTCTGAATCATGGCTGCTGGGAAGCTGAAGATGAAGAAGCGGGACTTCCCCGAAACTGAGGTGGAAATCTTAGTTGGAGAGCTGGAGGCCCTTAAAAAGATCATATTTGGAGGACCCAGCAGTGGTATGATGAACAAGAAGAAGACGAGCGCGGTCGGTAGTTTAAAGGACGCAAAGACTCAAAACGGGGATGAAGTTGCGTCGAACACTAATTGCTGTAATTCCAGATTGATAGTTTAAAAATATTTAACTTCATGGTGACATTAAGACCATCGAAATATTACGTTTATTCGAATTATTTTATGAGGAGCAGCAAAAGAAAAGAGGCCCTGACACAGTCCTCAAACATAGAGGCCTTGCATGGTAAATAAATGTTGCTATTGAAGACATACTTGACATATGCAATGAAAAACTCTTTATTTTTTTAGAAACTGTCCAAAGAAAAGCGAGCAACGAAGCGCTAAGGACATATTACCTCTGTGCCTTGTAAACATAAACCCTAGAATCATTGAATTGACAACCTGATGTTTGTTATACCGTGTTCCCTCGTTTATCGCGGGGGATCGCTTCCCAAAATAGGGAGTAAGTGAAATCCGTGAAGTAGCCAACTTCATTTTTTTTACAATGATTATATATGTTTTAAGGCTATAAAACCCCTTACCAGACACTTCATACACTTTTCTGCGACAGGCAATAACATTTTCTCACATTTCTCCCTTGTTGAAACACTTTCAAAAAAGTTTATTATTTATTATTTTAATGATCAACCGACAGAAACGACACGACAAGAAATTAAGGCTGAATCCCAATTCTACCCCTTAGAACTTCCCCTCGTCTTCCGCTTGTCTTTCCCCTTCCCCTACCCCTTAAAACCTCGGGCCAGGGGGAAGAAGCCACAAAGAAATGGGACACCACTTGATTCGCATGACATCACCCTTCACCACTTGCTGGCTGTGACTTAGGCAGATGCCGTCATGAAATGGTTCATAATATGTTTCCTTCCATAAAGTCAGGTGCGTACAATTCTAGTGGATAACGGCGTACGCAACTTTCGGGCCCAATTATGTGCGTACGCAAGCTTTATAAGTAAGGCCGCAGATCTTCTTACAATGAAGCCATAGTTGCTCCAGCCATTGCCAAGTGGCATGAATCACTGGCGGTGTCATTGCGTGTAATAAAGCAGCACAAGCGTCCAGTTAAAGTGAAGCCGCTGCATGGATTTGCCATCAAAACATTGCACAGATTTATCACCGGCCATCTTTTATCTTCTTTACTTGACGCTGAGAAGCATTGATGCTCCCATACAACAATAGCGAGTTTTTTATTACAGCCAATAATGGAGAGGTGAGGGGTCAAAAGGAGGAAATGTAGAAGAATAATGTTGCAAATATATCTGCCGCTGGCCCAGAGTCAGCTTGTAACGATCCTCTTCTTCTTCTCCTTCTCACCAGAGCCCCACTTCATCTCAGCCTACGACATTGGCCTCTTCACCTTCTTCTTCCTCAGGGAGAACGCGGTGGAGCACGACTGCGGCAAGACGGTGTACTCGCGGGTGGCCCGGGTCTGCAAGAACGACATCGGCGGACGCTTCCTGCTGGAGGACACGTGGACCACCTTCATGAAGGCCCGCCTCAACTGCTCACGCTCCGGGGAGATCCCCTTCTACTACAACGAGCTGCAGAGCACCTTCTACCTGCCCGAGCAGGACATCATCTACGGCATCTTCACCACCAATGTGTGAGTGCACGTGCGCATCGTCTACCCTAACTGGACACTTCATTAGGGACACGGCGTATTCTCTGACAGTGTAGGTGTACCTAATGAAGTGAGCGGTTTGTTTGTGTGTGTGTGTGTGTGTGTGTGTGTGTGTGTGTGTGTGTGTGTGCAAATTGCTCCTTTTTCAGTGACAAAATGTTGCATCCGGTCTGAGAAGTAAGCTTATTGATATTGAGGAAGCAAACCCCCTGGTTTCCCACAGGAAAACAATGCAAATTGATCTGTTCCAGGGTCAAACTGCGCTGCGCGAGGCCTTGCTTCAACAATCCCACCGCGTTCAAAGAGGGAAAGCTTTTTTTCCTTTGCCATCAAGAGATCATGACAGTGTGAATACCTGGTCGAAAATGACACTGAATCCAAATGTCAAGATTTGAACTGCTGTGGTCTTCAACTTTTGATCAGCTGATTTCACTTGAATGCTTTTTTTCAGTAAGTAGCTTGCTCGAAAGCTCACTCCCATTTCTTGTTTTTGCATTTTGAAGCTCTGCTTAGAACCTTCTTAAGAGCCAAAATGTAAATTCTTGCAATTTTTCAGCTGGTCTTATAGTTGTGATCAGGAGAGTATACAGCATGCTAAGCTATCTGAAAACATATTAGCTTTGTGTTATAGATGACAACACAAATGAATGTCATGTCTAATATATGTCATCTGAGGGTCAATAAAAATGAGCTGCGGGTGGAAAATGGCCCCCAGGCTGCACTTTGGACACCCCTGAAGCGAGGGAACAATGCTTATGTGTTTATTGGTTTAAAATGGATCCCAATAGTTGATGCCACAGTCGGAACTAATCTTTCTGGGGTCAACAGAAAACGCAACACATATAAAAGACAAAAACATTATACAGCAGTACCTCGCATAACGTAAACCTCCTTTTACATAAATTCCACTGAACGTAAAGAATTTATGTACATTTTTCACATGGTATTACGTAAAGAATTCCATATAACGTAAAGCGTCAAGTCCATGCAAGCGACAGAGAGACTAACAGAGTACACATGGTGACGCCTTCTAGCTTCACGCTCTCATTGGCCGATTATCGGGGCACCGCCTACGCTTTTATCTCATTGGCTGACTTATCCAGCGCGTCCAGGTTTGTATATGAGCTCCCTTCCTCATCGTAGTCGCCCTTAAACTAGTTTGCACGCATTGAAATCTCTTCTTAATTTCATTGCTTTTCTTTGTGTTAAAATGAGCGTAGTCATGGGCCCTAAACCAAGTGGAAGGGAGAAGAAAAAAGGGAAATTCCTGGGTGTTCACCTTAACAACAAGCTGGACTGGTCCGTCAACACCCACGCCCTCTACAAGAAGGGCCAGAGTCGCCTCCACCTGCTGAGGAGACTGAGGTCCTTTGGTGTGTGCAGGACTCTTTTACAGACCTTTTATGACTCTGTGGTGGCCTCAGCCATCTTCTATGCTGTGGGCTGCTGGAGAGGGGGCAGCACGGACAGGGACAGGAGCAGGATCAATAGGCTGATCAGGAGAGCGAGCTCTGTCCTGGACGGTCCTCTGGACTCCGTGGAGGAAGTGGGGGAGAGAAGGATGTTGGCTAAGCTGACATCCATCATGGACAACACCTCTCACCCGCTACATGACACTGTGGGTTCCCTTAGCAGCTCCTTCAGCAGCAGACTGTTACACCCACGGTGTAAGAAGGAGAGGTTCCGCAGGTCCTTCATACCGACCGCTGTCAGGCTCTACAACACCTGCACCACCTGAACCATGTTGTAGTCACTATGTATTCTTTACTTGCGTATCTTGCTTGCTGCTGTAACAAGTCAATTTCCCTGCTGTGGGATAAATAAAGTACAAATACAAATACAATACAATACGAAAAGTTGTCGATGGAAACAAAGCAGGAAATGATCCAGAAGCATGACAGTGGTATGAAGTTAAGTGATGTTGCTAGACTATACGGCCGTTCCCCATCAACCATTATACCTTATTTACCTTATTTTATATTGGAATGTTACTCTACTATGTTTATGCTAACATTTTCTTATATTTTCCCACCATATTTGGTGGACTTTGAATATTTTGAAGGCCCAAAGGTGTGAGTTTGGGAAGATCTTGGAACAGATTAGGCTATTTACATGTATTTTACGCTTCGTATAACATAAAATCCCTATAACATAAAGGTTCTCGGGAACGCATTATTTACGTTGTAGGGCCGTCTGCTATATATGAAAAACAACAATACCCATAAAACAGCTTAGTGTTTTTGTTTGTAGGATCTAATGATTAACAACACAAGCTCCTGTACTCCATCAGTGCTACTCGGATTCGGCAGCATCAGTATTACAAAGTGATATGAAAGCACTGAGAGGTCTTCCTGTACAATTCGAGAAGTCGCCTCCATCTGTCCGTCCTAAAGTGAACTCGCTCACAGCGATTTCCATGTTCGCAGGTGTTTGGTGACGAATAGTCCAAATATTGGTCATTTTACACTGCATGATCTGTCTTCCCCCCCACCCGATCCTCGTTCCCCCCCGCAGACTTTTAAACGTGTCCTTTTGGAGCCAAACTGCATGCTGATGGCATCGCTGCAATGATCTAATCTAGCCACTTTTAATAAAGAGACTCCAGACCACAGATGACTGCTTTCTCCTCATAACAGTTTTATCTTGTAAGGCCCCTCGTTAGGCTGATTTATTGATAATTAAAATAATGACTACCTGTGGCGCTTCCTGGTAGAACAAACTGTATGGCGCTATCCTCACAGACCTGCTTCTTCATCAGAGAGCAAGGCGGCCTTTTAATTAACTGTCTGAGCTGCCGTTACTCACTAATGATGAGCCTCCTTATCTATTTGTGACGTGCGTTGGCTGCGCCCTCCACTCCAACAGCTCTCATCTCCAAGTGGAAGAGGAGGAGCAAACAAGAACGAGCTTTTTGGCTGATGAGCAAAGATGGCCGACACATGGAATAAGACGTGCATCCATGAAAATGAAATCGAGATTGTTTGTGCTCGTTTAAACGGATTTAATGCATTTAAACCAATGTGTGTGTGTGTGTGTGTGTGTATATTATTTTAAAAGAAACATATTTAAATTATATATATATATATATTTTAAATATAAATTATTTAAAATATATATTTGTTTTTACATTAGCTAAATATTTCATAAATATTCAAACAAAATATATAGATATTTTTTATTTTAAAGATGTATATTATTGTTAATCAATTAAATATGGTAAAAATATTGACAATTTTTTTTAGCATGAATCAGTTAAATATGTAATAAATATCTAATCATAATATTTACATACATGTAATAAATCCAATATTTAATAAATATTCAAACTATTTGGAATGAATAAATTAAATATGCCATAAATATTTAAACGCAGTTTTTCATGTATTAGTTTGATAAATCATTGAGATATTTTCAAAGCATGTGAATGTTATTGTTTTCCCTTGTGCAGTTCGAGATAAACTCTACTGCCAGCATTAGAATCTTTGCAAACAACCTGACCCAAATTGGTTGAGACAATATTGTATCCGTCTTTGCGTCGCTGATGTTATCATGCAGCATCCTCTTCCTGACAGCTCGTCAGCAGCGTCCTGCGAGTCGCGGCGGGTGTGGTGACGGACGGACAAGTGGGGGCGGGCCCAGCAGCCAACTGCAATAAAAATGCAGCACAGGATCTAATTAGCTTGCTGGCTGCTGCAGCCGAGGAGCGTCAATGTAATAACTTTATTCATGCGGCCAGTTTAGTTGCAATTTATTTTTTTATGTGTCACCTGCTCTCTATTCGTGTGTGTGTGTGTGTGCGTGTGCGTGTGTGTGTGCGTGTGTGTGACTGAGAGGAAGAGAGTGACTTTAATTGTGTTCCATTGAGTGCAGCGCTGATAGAAAAGCTCAGCCTGCAGCCAAAACAAGACATCCAAGTGTGGCTTGTAGAAGTCCTCAGGTCCATTAAGAAGATGGCATCATTACACAGCTGAACACTTTACCCACGTCTTCTTTCTGGAATAATAATATGTCTTATCTTATCCTCCCGTCCCGTCCTGTTGTCACGTGTCATCGTAAAGCAACAGCATTGCGGCGTCGGCCGTGTGCGCCTTCAACCTAAGCGCTATCACACGAACCTTCAACGGACCCTTCCGCTCACAGGAGAACCCCCGCTCCACCTGGCTGCCCACCCCCAACCCCATCAGCAACTTCCAGGTCAGTGTCACGTGACTTCGCGTTGGCTCCGCTCGCCAGTCAGGCCAACTGCTTCTGTTGTCTGCCCTGGTCAGTGTGGCACCATCAAGGACGAGGGTCCAAACGAGGGTCTGACGGAGCGCAGCCTGCAGGACGCCCAGCGCCTCTACCTGATGAACGAAGTGGTCCAGCCCGAGTCGGTGGACCCCCTGGTCATGCAGGACGACGTGCGCTTCTCTCACCTGGTAGTGGATATCGTGCAGGGCATGGACACGCTTTACCACGTCATGTACATCAGCACGGGTCAGTACACATTCTCTGGGAAGACTAACATCCATCAACTCATTCAATACCAAAGACCCGAACACCCGATCACAACAACTTATTCATATGTCTTTTACGTTTTTTTGCACAAGGCAAAAAGAGGTGATGATGCAACTGCACACTAATAGATGTCAGCTTTGGAGCAGTTTTAAGCCATAAAAACGGTCACATTTTATAAGCGCTCGGCTTGTGAATTTCAATGGAAAAAACACACATGGCAGCAAGGAGGAAGTGAGAGAGCGTGGAGGAGCGTAGTGTGCAGAAGGTTACGCATTGTAGGGAAATTTTAATGCATGCACACACGTGCACACACACAGTTCAACTGTTAGCTGATGTGTTTACTGTGGTAAGACTTCACAGTATCTCCCACAAGTGAGTGCAGCCCTCACATTTCAGCAAGCATCTTGTCAAGGGACAATACTATGCAAAGTAAACTTGGATATACTTTAGAGGAGTCAGTGTACAGCTTGTATAGCAGTGTACTGTAGATTTACTGTCAACACACAGCCATTATTGTTTAAATAGCTGGCAACACAGGTGGCAACACAAGTGAGTAGCAAGCTATTTATGTCCTGTCTACCGTCAAGTAGTGGTAGAAGCGTACACGAGTGCTGCCAGCGCTGAGGAGCCTTTGCATCATTGAGGGGAAAAATGAATTCCAACATGTGCTGTGACTTTGTGGAGCAGAGCATCATCCCCTGCCTTGGGAAACTGGGCCACACGGCAGTTTTTCAGATAGTGTATCTTGCCAGGTGCACAACACTTTGCAAAGTAAACTTAGATGTACGTAAGGGTAGTCAGTGTACAGCTTGTGTAGTAGTATAGCTTTACTCGCCACTGAAAATGAGTCCACACGCAGCAATTGTTGTCTAAATAGCTTGAAATAGCAAGATAACTGTGTCTTGCCTGCAGTCAAGCATGGTGCTGGGAGCGTACATGAGTGCTGCTGCACTTAACATGTTTCAAATCTTTGCTTCAGCCAGAGTGTGAACCTTTAGGTCTTGTTCTTCTGGCGCAGAGTATGGCAGCATCCTGAAGGCCTTGGCCACGCCCAACAAGAGTCTCCAAGGCTGTTACCTGGAGGAGATGGAGCTCCTCCCACCGGCCTTGCAACAGCCCATCCTCAGCCTGCAGATCTTGCACAGCGACCGCTCGCTCTTTGTTGGCCTCAGCGACCGAGTCCTGAAGATCCCTCTGGAGAGGTGCTCCACCTACAATACCGAGACGTGAGTACAGACTCTGAGTTATATTTTACTGCCCTCTCATGGCGTCCTCCCCTTTTTCGCCTCGCTGTGGGGACAAAATGGTGCTGTAAGTTTCTCAGCACCCACGTGTCAGGTCGTTGATCTAACGAGATGTCGGAGGTGAGACCAACGTGATGATGGCCTCCAGAGGGACTCGGTGAAGACGTGCGACTTCCACTCACTCTGACAGCTTTTCACACGGCAGTCGGACCCCCGCTAGCTGTTGCTAATATTAGCTTTAGCTGACGACTGAGGAGAACATCATTGCAGGGGAAGACATGACAAAAGATGCTATCTGATAATTATAGCGCTAATCTCACACAATCATCACCTGCTTAGTCAAAGAAGAAGCGCAAAGACGGGAGAAAACGGCTTCCTGTTGAAGGTCACGGGCGGATAGCTTACTGGCGTCTAATTAAACGTTGTGTTCTCTTGCTTGACCAACACGTCTGTTGTAACCTCTGACCGTCATGTGACCCCAGCTCCTCTTTATGATGCGCTACACCAAGTTCAGCGATGATTAGCTCGTATGTTTTAGCGCCACCATGTTAAAGGAGCAAAATGCTTTGTGCTTGCTTTCCTTTGTGTTTGCGATCCGTTTAGGTGGCAAACTTGTTCCTGATCCCTCTGCTTGTTGCTGCCACTCTTCCACTTAGGCAGGAGCCGGTTTGGGAATCTGACGGTATGATAAATAGCACGGTTTGACGAGGCGGTTATGTTTTTGCTGGCGTTATCTGTTTGTTTGTGTTAAAAAAAAAACTTAAAAGGTTTGGAATGGGTTTGGATTAAATTTTCAGGAATTGTCGGATTTGGAATACGGAAGAACTGATGACATTTTGCGGATGGTGCGGACCGCCGTCTGGATCCAGGAATTTTTAAAGGATTCTTTAACATTGCGAGATAGGACCATTTTTGACATTTGTGCGTATAATGCCACACAAAAAATTGTCAGAGCACTTGAAAAACACAGACAGGTTCTACGGGGGGGGGGGTCTATGAGTGCTTCTCTAATTTTAGAATGTGCCACGGAAACAAGGAAACAACGGCCCGCACTTTGGACAGTGTCTCATTCCATGGCTAGAGTGGCCGCTAACGAACGCTTTTGCCGCCAGGTTGCGGTTATTTACCGTCCATTGCCAGCAACAACAACAACAACAACAACCGTACTGTGAGCGCCCCCAGTGGACACACCCACCAGAGACATAAATAGGGAAACTCCACACTTAAAATGTAGAACTTTTGGATCAAAAGTCTTCAACCAACAAGAAGCGCCCGCTTGCCTCAAGTCAACCTTTGCGGATTCCACAGACAATTTTAATATCTCAGTTCTAAAAAGTGGACATGTCTTTTGAAAAGAGGACATCTGGTATGGTTATAAGCTGGAGATGGGAATTTGATTTTCTTTTATTCATTGATTCATTGTGAAAGATGTATTTATAGGTTTCGCTCTCTCCCCAAGACATATTTATACTGTACGTCTTTTACGTTTTTTGTGCTTGAGAGGCAAAATTCACACAATAAAAGAGGTCACGTTTCAAGCTGTTTTAAGCCATAAAAACAACCACAGGTTGGCAGAAGCACATGTGATAAGAGCTCGGCATGGATCATGTGCATATATTAACAGCTAGGAGGAAGTGAGAGAGCGTGGAGGGCTGCAGAAGGTTACGCATTGTAGGGAAATTCTTAGGCATGCACATGCAAATGTGGAAATTGTAAACAGTTGATGGTTGATGGTTATTTTGATGTAAAACAACCCCTTTTGTGGTGTTTATGTTGGTATCGTTGGGTAGATAGCAACATATTTGTGTCAAAGTGAAAGTTATGCTTGAAATGTATCTTTTCTCAAAAAGCTGGTTTTCTCCCTTTTTTAGTTGGGAACTGATATTTTCCTGAAACTTAACTATGTTCTACTGCTGATTACTAAAGAATGGAAAAAGGTAGAAACAAACTTTTTTTTGTGATGAAAGACGAGAGTCAAATGTTTCTTTTGGTAGGTTCTACATTTATATAACCATAGAACACAATATTCTTTGTGCCTTGAAAAATCTGTCAAAACGGCCGCTACTGAAGGGTTGAATTTTGAAAAATAGCTGGGACTGAAGTTAATTGATTGGTTTTTATCGTTGACATATTTTTTGTAGTAATTTATATGTATTATTGATATGTATTGAACACAAGAATGTTACAATGCTGCTTTTCTAATATTTAGACTCAACAGCGCCTCTGCTGGTTGCAACCAAGTAGTGCATTCAAATCGCTTCAAGACACGATTAATCAGCAATCCATTCCACACAATCGATTAATCAATTAGTCTGCAGCTAAAGCACAAATACACACAACCTTACGGCAGATGAAGCATAAACATAGCATCTAAGCTCGGAGCGCATCGCTGCAGCCAAAGTAAATCTTAACCTCTCAGGGTGAGTTAGTGAAGCTGGCTGGCTGGAAGACAGCATGCTGCTATTAGCGTTAGGTGCCAAGTGGCCAGGTCGCGCATAATCACCACAAATAGAGGACAAACACACACTGCAGCATTTGTCTCAAGCAATCTCTAAAAGGCTACATATCACCTGCTGCGGGAGAAAAAAAATAAATGAATTAAAAGATGGATGAGCTAAACGATCTAGCGCCAGCGTGGATCAATAAAAGAAAAGACGAAGCATTAAAAGCACTTTGACTTAATTGAATTTGCGGGATGCTCTCGCTGCTGCAACCGCAAAACAACACAACACACAGCAAGCTAACGCCAGCTGACAATAACGACAACGCAGCTTCGACGCCAACTGCTGCAACTCGGACGTGAATCCAAATCGGAAATGACCTTGCTCGGTGTTAGCATTCAGGATGGACGTGAGCTAATACTTTACTGGCTAAGAACGTTGTAAATTTGACGTAATTTGAACACTGTCGCATTTTCACTCGAGTTGCTGCAACATTTGCGGCCCGTGGCTGCTTTTTAATCGGCCTGCGGCACATTCTGAAGATAGAATTTACCAATAAAACAAAACAAGCAAAACAAGAGCAAAAATGGGAAAATCTGGAGCAATTTTGCAAGCACAAAATCTAAATATTTAGGGGGAAAAAGTTGTTATATAACTAGGAAAATAATATTAATATTATGGGAAACAAACAAAACAACAAATAACGTTGTATTTTTGGGGAAATTAGGGTGTGGGAAAAGTTACAATGTTATGACAAAGTCAAAATCATATGGGAATAAAGTGAGAAAATTGGAAAATGAAAGAAAACAACAGCAGACAAAACATTTGAAAAGAATGAAGTCAAAACTATTAAGAGGAAAAATAGTGTCATTTTAGTCAAATAGAAATAAGAGAAACAAAACAAAAGAAAGTTGTAATTTAATTTATTATTTTTAATTTTAATTCAATTAACATTATGGTAATAAAGTCATAATATTACAAAAACAAAATGTATGAAGATTATGTAAGAAGAAAGTTGAACTATTTAAAAACAACTGCAGAAATGGAAAAAACAAAAGTCTAAACAATTGAGAGACAAATGATGTCATTTTAGTCGCATAGAGTTGAGATATCAAAGCAAAAAATATTACATGATAAATAATATATAAATATTATATAATATAAAAATATAATATAAAAATGTGTAATATTCTGAGAAACAAAGCAAAAGAAAGTTTTCATTTCATTTAATGTATTATTTTTTGAATTTTTATACAGTGGGAATAAAGTCGCAATATTAGAAAAATTACATTTATGAGGATTATGTAAGAAAAAAGTTGAAATATTTGGAAATGGTTTCATGGTAAAAAGCGAAGTTGATGCTAAGTCTATGCGTTGTATACTGTACAGTACGTCACAAAGCTTTCTTGAAATATATCAAACTTCTTAGCATATCTACACGTGTTGCTTTACAAAACATCAAAGTGGCATTTTTCACCATGTGGCGCTCACTGGAAAAAGTTGGACACCCCTGCTACTTGTATAAGGAGACGGTCGGTGATGATGCAGACTTCCCCCTCTGTTTACACAGGGTCTTTCTAGTTTGACACAAATGGGTTTTTCACACTTCTTTCAAACCAGCAGTCCTCCCCGTCCAGAATTTGGACCCAGGAATGTCCCTTCTTTTTAAGATGCAAATGAACTGCGGACTCTGGGCCTGGAAAAACTGCTGTGCTATGTTGTACCGTGTGTTTGTATAAGGGTCGCTTGGCCTCTCCGTGACCTCTACATTGGAGAGACCAATGTCGCTTCTTCTGTCAGTTGGTCATTACTCTGCAGCTCCCCTAGTGGTGACGATGACAAATACAACAGCTGTAATTTCACCAAACTTCACCAGAGTTTATTTGCAAGCTTGTTTGTTCGGGTGATGGCGTTCACTGGTTTTCTTTTAACCGAACAAGACTGAGCAGCATTCAGAGCCCCTAAAATACTTGCATGGCATTTGCATTTTCTCACATTTTTTCTCCATTTCTCTGTGAATAACAAATCGGAATGACAAAATGCAGGCAGAGGGTGTATCTGTGAAGATGTACAGTCGGGCACTGATTGGAGGTGTGCGCTCTACTGAGTGACATGTTAGTGGATCAGGGTTCTGGACTTGACTGGCTGTAATTGGATGTATCCACCGTGGGTGCGAGCAGCGTTGCATCATGCAAAGCTGCTGAAACAGGCTGAGGCTGCAGCCCGAGGGAGGGAGCCTGGCCTCTGGGGTGAGCCTGAGGAGCGCCAGCCTGTCAGTGTCCCCCTCCTGGGGGTGTCAGCAGTCCTGCGGAGGGCGTCTGATCATCCAGATACTCCCCGAGTGTCAGCTCTCCGGCAAACAATGTGGGATTGTTAGCCCTCATTTATCAGCCGTGCCCATCATTGCGGCGATTATACACGGGCACGTTGTTTTTATGCGCAGTAATAAAAAGAGACAACACTTTTTACAGCGTTTGCAAACGATTGAAATCGGCAATTACAGCCAGAGACAATGCGGAGGATTTATGTCCACACAGGGGGTCAGACATATTGGTTTATAGGCATTGGGGGGGGGGGCTCTCTGCTGCTCGCCCTGTTTAAAATTTAACAAGCCATGTTTTGACTGATGACGGTTTGAAAGCGAGCCAGAGGGCCTTCCTGCTGCTGAATTAAACATACGTCGCACACACGTCGATGCTCGCGTGCACGCTGACATCCAGCACACGTGCACACGGCGTTATTATCTTTGTAAAGACACAATGTCATTCATACGTCAGAAGCCACTCTGCAGTCGGCTAGTCAGGTCTGATCAGTGTCTATTCCCAATGGAAGTTCTTGATTCTGGTCGCTGTCTGACCTTTTGTTCGGGCTTTTCAATCTTCCCCATGGAAAGTCACGTGAATATGGATCTTCTGCTTCCGTCATAAACGCTTTCTTACGTGTACAGGCGATGTTGTAAGTCACATTTCAACATTCTTCAGCTTACAAGTGGAAAAAGAAGTGATAAAGTAGTGCGATAATCCCTAGTTTATTGCAGTTAATGGATTCCAGACTCGACCGTGATAAGTGAATTTCTACTAAGTAGGTTTTTTTTTATTATGGAAAGCATAGAAAACCTGTTTACAATCTAGTAAGCTCGGCTTTTAACATGCACTCTAGACATCAAATAACACCCACCCGTCACCGCTACATTCATATTGCACAATAAGCTGTAGTGCATATAATCGGAGAAAAAAAAAGCATAGATAAGCCTTGTGCTCGTGTGTGTTGCAATAAATGTGTCCCGGACGTGTGGACAGGAAGTGACGTTGGTGGCTCAGAGTTGAGTTTTAGTTGGATTACGGCCAGTGGCCCGTGTTGTTATTATTATGATGATGATTATTATTACATTAAACCTGCAACCTGCAACGCCTCTTCTTCTAGCAATCACGTCTGGTGCTTGTCTCACCAAACCATTACTGACACCTAGTGACCAGTGTAGAATACTACATTCCCAATTTCAATGCAGCTTCTTAATTCCGTGTATTTTGTATTTTAATTTATTTAGATATTTTTATGCTTGGAAATGCTTAATTTTGGTAAAAAATACATAACATTTGCTTCAATATGCAGTTTTTGTTTACTAATAATATGCCGTATTCAACCACAAAACAGTGTGATTTATTTATTAATATATTTTTGAAAACCGTGATAGAGTGAAGGCACGAAATTTGAACAGTGATGTGGCGAGGGATGACTGTAAATGTAATGTAGTGAACATGAGTGGCTTAGAGTGGGGGGGCAAGGGGGTGGGTTAAGGTGCACAAACACCCTGAGCACAACATATTTTGGGGGCAGTAGAAAATTTGGTCACACTTTACAATACACAAAAATACAGCAGTTACTGAGGAACTAATGAAGAACTAATGAGGAACTAATGACTAAACCACGTAAATTTAGACTAGTTACTGAGGAACTAATAAAGAACTAATAAAGAACTAATGACAAACTGAGTAGAGTAGTAACTAAGGAACTAATGAAGAACTAATGACAAACTAATGAGTACAGTAGTTACTGAGGAACTAATGAGGAACTAATGACTAAACCACATAAATTTAGACAAGTTACTGAGGAACTAATGAAGAACTAATGACAAACTAATTAGAGTAGTTACTGAGGAACTAATGAAGAACTAATGAGGAACTAATGACTAAGCCACATAAATTTAGACTAGTTACTGAGGAACTAATGAAGAACTAATGACAAACTAATGAGTAGAGTAGTTACTGAGGAACTAATGACAAACTATTGAGTAAAGTAGTTACTGAGGAACTAATTAAGAACTGATGAGGAACTAATGAGGACCTAATGACTAAGCCACATAAATTTAGACTAGTTACTGAGGAACTAATGAAGAACTAATGACAAACTAATTCGAGTAGTTACTGAGGAACTAATGAAGAACTAATGAGGAACTAATGACTAAGCCACATAAATTTAGACTAGTTACTGAGGAACTAATGAGGAACTAATGACTAAGCCACATAAATTTAGACTAGTTACTTAGGAATTAATGAAGAACTAATGACAAACTAATGAGTAGAGTAGTTACTGAGGAACTAAAGAAGAACTAATGATGAACTAATGCGGAACTAATGACTAAGGCACATAAGTTTTAAGTAGTTAGAACTAATGAGTAGTGGTCAGGGTTAGGCTTAGGTAGGTTTGTTCCTCATTAACTACTGTAATTTTGTGTATCTTATTGTAAAGTGTTACCCAAGATTTCAAAATAAGAAAAAAAAATTGTCGTCCTAGTTCATAAATGTTTTTAAAAAAAATCATAATTTCAAGTTTTAGTAATTGTCTTGCCTCTCTCCCCCCTCCCCTACCTGCTGTAGAGGCCCTGTCCACTGAGAGTGAATGTATGGGGAACATGGAAGGGCTGTGTGCTACAAGGACCAAGAAAACACGAGGAAAATACTGATTGCAGTCCCATTTTTGTTTGCATTCTGGATTCTTGCATGCATTCTTAGATTCACTGGTTGCATTTTGGGCTTTTGCAACAGGAATATTTTGGTTACAAGCTTACATGCTCCTTCTATTCATCGGTCCACGCAAGCGATCTGCAAATGAGACGACCTTGAGCCAAAAAAAAGTGAGACCTCAGAAATGGACCATTAGACAGGCCCGGCTGTCCTCATTACGATGACAGCGTGCTGCTGACGGAAATGTCATTTGAGTCAATGTCACCGAGGAAGCTTTTTACATCCTCTCCTGCTCGGAGACGGAAGCGCTGACCCGGTGACACCTCAGCGTTCACGCCAGAACCCTGCTGGACTTTGCGAAGCACCCGTGAGGCCTCCTGCCAGGAAGGAAGAGACCTGATGACACCTTTTTAATGGAGGGAAGAAGAAGGCGAGGATGCAGAAAGAGGTGTTAGGAAGGCAGACAGGAAGTGAACTTGTTCAGCTGCTACATTTGTCCTTTGGCTCCTCCTCCTCGTTAGCAGATTTACATTCAATTAGCAGCCATTAAGCCTCGGCCGGCTTATGAATATTTAATCTCTGTTTGGGTGATGTAGGATGCCCGGTGCTGGAGAGGTGAAACTGTTGTTTAATGAACTCGCCGGCATGTTTGCATCATGTGTGAATATATGCTAGAATATTTAGTGATGTATTTAATTTATTGTATTTAATTCCTAACAATATTTTTTATTCATGTGTAATGTTTTTATTTAAACAAGTTTTAAGTGCATCTTAATGACTCCTTTCCCTTTTGATCATATCCCTCGCCCCGTGCAGGCTGTGTCTGGAGGCCAGAGACCCGTACTGCGGCTGGGACACGAGGCAGCGGCGCTGCACGACGCTGGAGGACAGCAGTAACATGAGCCAGTGGAAGCAGAACATCACAGCGTGCCCGGTAAGACAGGCATTCAGGATAGTGATGTGTCGAACGAAGTGGCTCTAAGAGCCGGCTCTTTGAAATGAACGACAGGAGCCGCTTCGCACCGTTGGGAGCCAATAGGGAGCCGATTAGTTTTTTCCTCCTCTTTTTTTCTGTTAAAGGTGAATGTCATTGGTCATTGGTCTGAGCAAGGGGAGGGGCGGGGTTAAACACGCTGTGCCGATTCGTTTGTGAGAAATTTGCAGAGATTTGACCTATTTTATCTATTGAGGCGGGTCTTTGTTTTTGTGTTTTCTAATATTATATTACATTTTTGTAGCTGTTCACTGAGGGTTTAAATAAACCAATTCAAATAATGAACATTTCATTTCATGTATTTTTTACATTAGTAATTCATTTTACACAATACACACCATTTGGTAATAAATGAATTTAGGACAGCAAAAACATCTGTTTTGAGGAGCCACTTGTGAGCCGAAAGAGCTGTCTCTTTTTAGCGAGCCGAGTCAAAAGAACCAGTTCTCTAAAAAGAGCCGAAATTTCCATCATGAATTCAGGAAACAGACCTGGACAACGCTAACGAACAGGTCTTTGTTTTCCCAGATGCAGAACCAGACCACTCATGGCGCCTTCGGGGACTGGACGCCGTGGCAGACGTGCAACAATGACGACGGGGTGGACGGCGTCAGTGCCTGCTTGTGCCGCTCCAGGTCATGTGACAGCCCCGCCCCTCGCTGTGGGGGCAGGAATTGCGAGGGCGCCACCATCGAAGTTGCCAACTGCTCCAGGTGGGGAAAGGTCCAACGCTGACGAATGGTTACCATCATTAGGCGCAAAATGCTGAGTGTTTGTGTGTGTTGCCATAGAAACGGAGGCTGGACACCCTGGTCGTCATGGGGACAGTGCAGCACAACTTGCGGCACAGGCTTTGAGCTGCGCCAGCGGTCTTGCAACAATCCCTCACCGCGTCATGGGGGACGCGTCTGCGTGGGGCTAGGCCGAGACGAGAGGTGAGGAGGACCAGTTGTCAGCAGCTCGATCCATCAACGCATTGTTCTTGCTCAGCACTTTTAACTCCTGGCGTCCTTGCAGGTTTTGTAACGAAGGGCTCTCGTGTCCCCAGCCGGTCCTCTGGTCCCCGTGGGGCTCGTGGACCAAATGCAGTAGCGAGTGCAGTGGAGGGGTCCACTCACGGGTCCGCACCTGTGAGAACGGCAACAGCTGCCCAGGATGTGCCCTGGTAAAGATTTCACAATAAGAGCTCAGACATGATGAAGGAAGAAAACTTGGAAAAGCATCCAGTTGAGCGTGTCTTCTTCCTGCTGCCCTGCAGGAGTACAAAGCTTGTAACCTGGAAGCGTGTCCAGAGGTGAAGAGGAACACGCCCTGGACCCCCTGGATGCCGGTCAACGTGACCCAGGGCGGCGCCCGCCAGGAGCAGCGGACACGCTACATGTGCCGCGCTCGTCTGGCCGATCCCCATGAGCTGCAGATGGGACGCAGGAAGGTGGAGACACGCTACTGCCCCAACGACGGCACGGCCGCTTGCGAGACGGACGGTAAGTCATTGGGCGGAGAGACGCAGCGATCACGTGCTTATCATGCGCCTCTCTTTAAAAACTGTGTCAATGTTCGCTAAATGATACTCTACTATACTATACTATATTATGGGGCCGCACGTTGGCCACACACTGGGTACGAATCTCCATTGCGTGCATGGGTTCATTGGCGACTCTAAATTGTCCATAGGTACGAATGTGAGTGTGAATGGTTGTCGAAGTCAGTTGGGACAGGCTCCAGTATCCCCACGACCCGAGTGAGGATAAGCGGCATAGAAGATGGATGGATACTACAGTATGTTATGGAGTTAAAATCATTCCAAAACCTCACTAACACACAAAATTTGTTTTACTTTTGCCCAACCATTCACAAACTCTGTGTGGTTTGCAAATACAACACATCATTCATCATTCACTAATGCTTTTTGTTTTGCAAATAAGAAATGTTCCTATTATTGTGTGCAGCTGCTCTAGAGGAGTCCAGAAGTCAATACAAAGGCCCGAAAATTTGTAAAATAGGTCCCCTTTCAAGCACAAACTGAAAAAGTATCATGGAAAAATATCCTTCAAGTCCACAAAAACAATTCTACAACTATGAAAAACTCTCATGTGACTTTTGGCACTAATCTTCCACCTTGCAGTTCCACACACAAATGCCCTCTAATCTACACACAAATGCCAGTACTCTTTCTGACAAATGAAATTTGCACTCCACAACAGCAGGTGGCACTGTTTGCGCACTGATTTTTTCCCCCTCTAATCTTTATTCAAGTCCGCCAACAGGACCACGTGTACACACGCCTTCAATTCTTCACAATAAATGCTTGTAGATATAAATCGGTGTTCTGACAAAGTGCTAAAAGTTCATCTGTTAATCTGCTGGGAAGCAACTTAACATGATCGCAGTGCCGTTATCCATGACTCAAATTCATGTTCATATGCGACACTCCGAGTGTGTATGCCTATTTGGGGGCGTGGTCACAAGTGTCACTAACGCAAGTATCCATCCATCCATTTTCTATGCCGCATTGGGGTGCAGGAGCCTATCCCAGCTGAGTTTGGGCGACACCCTGGCCAGCCAGGCCAGCCATGCATGCTCACATTCATACCTCTGGCCAATTTAGAGTCAGCAGTTAACCTGACATGCATGTTTTGGGAGGAAACCGGAGTACCCGGAGAAAATGCACGGGGAGAACATGCAAACTCCACAAAGCAGAGATTCGAAGCCAGGTCTTCTTGGTCTCATGACTGTGTGGTCAACATGCTAACCACTAACCACTCATCCACCGTGCAGCTCCTAATGCAAGTTGAATGAGCAAAACAAGTCCATCCATCCATTTTCTATACCGCTTCATCCTCATTAGGGTCGCGGGGGCATGCTGGAGCCTATCCCAGCTGACTTCGGGTGACAGGCGGGGTACACCCAATCGCAGGGCACATATAGACAAACAACCATTCATACCTATGGACAATTTAGAGTTGCCAATTAACCTCATCTGCATGTTTTTGGACATAAGCCGGAGTACCCGGAGAAAACCCACACACACACGGGGAGAACATGCCAACTCCAAGTAACTCCAACTCCAACTCCAAATGCCCAGGGGAGAATCGAACCCAGGTCTTCCCGATCTCCAGACTGTACCTGTATTGGCCAACGTGCTAACCACTAGACCACCGTGCGGCCCTGCAAAACAAGTCATTTTTGCTTTTTGTTGTTTGCTTTTTTCAGTTTTCTTGTTCAGTTATATTTTTAGAATGTGCTGTAGGCCAATAAAGAAACAGCGGCGGGCCGCAATTGTCCCTCGGGCCACACTGTGGACACCCCTGCAATACAATTATAATAAATGCGATATCAGTGTCACGTATCACGGCAACGGTAGTTTTTTTCCCTCGTTAAAATCGTCATAAGTTGTGCTGCGCCACCGTTTCTAGAGAGAACTCTTGCATTACACTTTTTACCCTTAGGTCCCAAAATGATCCCTTTTTTTACATTCTCTGCATCAGATCTTTTCAACAATTTCAGACCTAACCATAGATTTTAAGTCTTTTTTTCTCTTTTTTTTAATAAAATATTTGTCTTTTTATACAAATGGTAAACGGTGAGAGCAAATCCTGGAGTTCCAATTAGCCTTCAAACTGACTACATTTTGAATCCAAAATGTGATCATTTAACATTAAATCTTGTTTAGTATGTTTTGTATGAGCTGTTATATTTTTATTCACGCGCCTTTTCCTGAACTGACTTTCTTCACGCCCGATTGGCTAACATGGGCTTACCGTGAGGCCTTCTAGTGCCACCGGCTGCTTTGGCGTGCGCTCGATAGCCTGCAAGTATGTTTCGATGTGAAATAGAATTCATTTGTTTTTTTAAACAGCCTTTTGCACGTTGACACATAGCCATAGTGTGGAATGAGGCCACAATTGATGTCACGTTCCATTTTTCTTTCAGAGGTTGTCAGCACTGAACCCTCATTGAAGTGATGTTAAAAAAAAAGGGGGTGCTTGTTGAAGGATTCATGATGGTTACTTTACTTTGACAACGTGCGAGGGGACATTTTATAGGAGCAACATTTTTCCTGCTGTCACTTTCCTTAAAGAGAAGTCTTATTTTACAGTCGGGCTCGCCGCCCTGGGGCCCTTTAATCATACATCAGCAGATGATTCCAGAACCATTCGCTTTACTCTTTCCAGCTTGTTCTCAGTTAGAGGTCAGTGCAGGTCATCACAGACTTAGCAATCATAGATGACCTGCTTTGGACCCCCTGCAGTCTTGCATTATATGCATCCTATATGCAGTGGAAGCCGCATGTGTTGTTCTTATTACTAAAAAGTGCCCAAGATACTGTACATGAGAGCCAAAGGGGTCATGTCTGTGAGAAACGGGTACGTTTATGTGGACATGTGCTGGACAACCGCTTATGTCAGGGATGTCAAACTCAACCGCACAGGGGACCACAAGTCAAAGCCTACTTTAGGTTGTGGGCCGAACTGGACATTACGCTGCACCCCATCCCCCAACTTTGTATCTTTCCAATTATTTATCCTGTAATTTTCAACACTTGTATATTTCTGCTTATAGAAAGTACTAAAAACCTTAAAACCTTCTTGTCCTTTTAACCAACATAATTGGTGAATGAGGCATGCTCATATGGATCATCAGTGCGCACACACACACACACACACACACACACACACACACACACACACACGACAAGACATGCCCCAATGATCCAGGCTCAAAAAATAAGATAAGTAAGCAGCCTACACAGCTTTTGTCTCGGTTCCCCCTGCGTGCGGTGCCGGGGTTGGAACATACACTATAATTCACCCCTGTGGTTGCGTTTTCCGGTTGGGACAAAATGCGCGTGACAGGTTGTGAATGTGTCTTGATGTGGACATACATTTTTTTTAAATCTTCACTCGTGTGGATGGAGTGGGGGGAAATGTCCATTTTTTCATGTCCGTTCATTCCCGCTTGAAATTTCTACTTTCTGCGGATTCACGATTCTGGTTGTTTTGGCGTGGTTGTTCATTTCAGTAAAGTGATTGTTGATCGACCACCTCTTCGTCAGTCTCTCAATGTCCGGGGAAAAGCTACGGTATTTTATATCGGCACAAAAACGTCACAATGCGTGAGATGTGTAACCCGGAAGAGTTTGCAGCTGCGGAATGGGCAGATTCCGCATTTCCCAGCGTGCTTTAAAACGATGACTTTTGACTTGACTGTCTTTTGCCTCTTGAAGGTGTTATTTTCTCCCTACAGGGTGTAATAGTTAAAGTGATGCTGTTTTTAGTCGTGTGCAGTTAAATTATTTTGACTTTTGGTCTGAATCTGGCAACCTTGTTAAGAATGGTCGTGAATTGCGTGCCGTATACCGTAGTTTGTAGTTTTTAAATGAAAATGTCAGAGGAGTAGTTTATACGGAGGAGTCGCTTAATTATGCAGATGGCTGTAAGCACTTTGTTTGATAAAGTCCGTGAGGCGGGCCAACTCAATGCTTGTGTCGATGTCAGTCCGCAGTCCGAGGGCTGTGGACATAAGCGGGTCCACTGTAAATTGTTGTTCTCCACAGGCCTGGTGGAGGAGCTCTTGAGGACCCCCGTGGTGAGAGTGGCGGGCAACGGCTGGTCGTCGTGGGATACGTGGTCCAGCTGCTCTCAGAGCTGCTCCAAAGGTTACCGCACCCGGCGGCGATCCTGCTCCGGGCCGGAGGGGAAGAGCGCCCCCGTGGCCTGCCGCGGATCCCCAGTGGAATACCAGGACTGCAACGTCCAGGCGTGTCCCGGTGAGTCCTCCCAAAACCGTGCCCACCCCATCTTGGGCATGTATCACTTGTTGCTAGGCAGAATTCATGGGGCTCGATGAAAAAATCAAGCCACATCCCCGAGACTGTTGAATGAACATGAGGAAGTAAGACGTCATCTCCATCTATCATCGACCACTTGAATCACCAGTCTGCTGCCCTGGTGGGTGTGGCTTATTGACACACGCCAACGCACACGCAGCAGGCCGCAGTATATTTTTAGCCACCTCAAAGAAACTCTAGGCTATGTGTCCTTGAGTGCATCCCGCCTACGGGGTTGGCGGTGCAGTGGGGTGGGGTGGGGGGGTCCAATCAGGGAGTCTTAGAATTGAGCCTCACGTGCACAGCCTGCCTGGACGTGCACTCCATATAGACACTCAGTGGCCAAGGACGGGGCTGGTGACAAAACAGAGACTGGCTGCGAAATTGTAATTGATGACGAGATTAGAGACGGATGGAGCCAATATAGATTAGTGTGCGCGCGCCCGTGTGAGAAAGAGAGATAGAACGAGGCAGAGAGTTCGGTTCCAAACTTTTAGTGACATTCCAGGTCAGGAGCTCTCACTCTGACCTAAAAAAGCAGCGCAAAATGTGTGTGTGGTTGAGCTGTGATGTTGTGGTTTCAGTCAAAGGGGCGTGGTCCTGCTGGTCAACCTGGTCCCAGTGCTCGGTGGGTTGCGGCGGCGGCCACTACCAGCGTACACGCTCCTGCAATAGCCCGCCGCCGTCCAACGGAGGGGACATCTGCTTGGGGCTGCACACCGAGGAGGCCCTGTGCAACACACACACGTGTGATGGTGAGCCTGCTGACAACGCAACACAAATAACGACAAAACAACACACACGCAGCAAGTATGACCAATAGGACATTTTACTTCTGGGAAAATGGTTCTCTTGTGAGGACATTTTGTCTTGTGCGGACACTGTTTCTCATGACTGTTTTACTGGTGAGGACATTTTTCACTTCTTATTGTTTCCCAACAGAAGTATTTGTCAGTGTGAGGACATTTTGTCTTATGGGGACATCCATTCTTGTGAGGACATTTTTTTCTTATGAGAAAATGTTTCCAATGGGGACATTTGTTTTTATGAGGACATCTTGTCCATGGGTATTTTTTTTCTTGTGAGGACGTTATTCGTATATGATGGGGACATTTTCCCTCGTGACAATGTTTTCTTTATGGACACATTTTTTCCTGGGAGGATGTTTTTCTTGTGAGGACATTTTCCTTTGGGGATATTTTTCCTTTTAGAGACATTTTGGCTGGTCTACAAAAATCCCAATTTTAGGAAATGATAAATGTCCTCATTACGTGTGTTCAGTGCATCACACAGAAGTTCCGATGATTTCTGCCCAAAGTGTCCTATTGTGTCCCGCCAAGTGTCACGTTCCCTGAGTGCTTTTCAACTGGAATTATCCCGCCTGCCAATCACGAGGCGCGCAGCGTCCACGCTCCGCCTCCTGGCTAATTGCAGACAAGGAAAGGTGAATGACTTCCTGTCTGAGATGCTAATCGGCTTCTTGTTTTCCTCTGTGGACTTCCTGTCAAGTCCTTCACTGATGGACGGCCTCGCTGCATCGATCAATCATTAATCGATGCGAGCGTCATAAGTCATGTGTCTGCCTGCACGCGGACCTGTCAATCATGGCGGTACTTGATGATGACGGCTAATTGATTCAAACTTAATGAATTGTTGCAGGAAGAAGTGGAGGGCGGAGCTTCAAGACTGAAGCAGTAATGAATGAAATATTCTGTCATCATTTCCTCCACTAAAGAGCCTCCATTGTCAATCCAACTTTGGTTAAAAATGAAAATAAAAATTCTGATTTTGATTTAGCTTTTGCAGTGTTTTACCATATTGCAGATTATAAAAGTATGCTCCTAATTCCCCAGCTACGTGCAGACACAAAAGGAAAATGACAGGAGACAATAGCAAAGTAACACCTGCTTGGAGAACCTGGGGAGAGAAAAAGAAGTCAAAAGAGAGTAAAAAGTCAAAAGCAATAACAAAAGGCAAAAACCATCCGCTCCTGGTTGCTGGTTTTGCTTAATATAAGAGGGGACAGACGTAGAGAACATACAGTAGAGAGCAAAAAGCCGTAACAGAAGACAGCAACAGCATCACCAACTAGTGCTTGATTTAGCTTTATTAAAGAGGGGACAAGCAGAGAAAAACAGAGAACAGAAAGCAGTAACAAGACAGCAATAGCAACATTGCCTGTTGGCGCTCGGTTTCAGAGGGGACAATCAAAACAAAAAGCAATAAAAGACATCAGCTAATAGTGCTTGGTTTCAGAGGGGACAGACAAAACAAAAAGCAATAAACGACATCAGCTAATAGTGCTTGGTTTCAGAGGGGACAGACAAAACAAAAAGCAATAAAAGACATCAGTTAATAGTGCTTGGTTTAAGAGGTGACAGACAGAGAAAAAGCAATAAAAGACATCTGCTAGTGTTTTGTCTCAGAGGGGACAGACAGAGAAACATAGAAAAAGCAATAAAACACATCACCTACCAGTGCTGGGCTTAAGAGGGGACAGACAGAGAAACACAACAACAAGCAATAAAATACATCACCTAATATGGTTGATTTAAGAGGGCCAGAGAGAGAAAAAAGCTTTTAAAAAGCGTTTTGCTTCAGAGGGGACAGATAGGGAAACAAACAGCAAAAAGATACATCACCTAATATGTTTTGTTTAAGAGGGAACAGACAAAAACAGGGGGAAAAACAAATACCACCTATGAGCACTTGAATTAAGAGGGGACAGCGAAACAAACAACAAAAAGTAATGACAGACAACATCACCTTATATAGTGCTTGGCCTAAGAGGGGACAGACAGAAGACATCACCTGCTACCATTTACTTTAAGGGGGGACGGACAGACAGAAAAAAAGCAATAAGACAACTACAAGTGGTTGGTTTCACAGGGGACAGACGGAGAAACTGGGGGGAAGCGATAAGAGACATCACCTACTAGTGCTGGGCTTAAGAGGGGACAGACAGAGAAGCAGAACACAAAGCAATAAAAGACACCACCTAATACAGTATGCTTGCTTTAAGAGGGGACATGCGGAGAAACTGTTAGTCCCCTTGGTCATAGAGCCAGAATGCCATGGAGGACGAAGGCGCAGCCTGTGAAACATGTGGAGGTGTTTTGTGGTTCTAGATGCGTGTTGGGCCAGAAGAGAGCGGATGGACGTCCAGGCTCTCAGTCCAGGTAAACGTCTGCGCAGTTTTTGAGGCGTCCAGAACCAACCTTCCTTTCATTTTATTCCTGCTGCTTTTGAAAAGAGTGCAGCAGCAGGTGCATGTTCTTCAGGTTGAGGCGGGGGTGGCGGGGGTGGTTCCCCGGTGGTTCGTCTTTCCTCTTGGGTGGGAGCTTCTGTTTGTTTGGTCGTCGTCTCGGGGAAACAACACTGAGGCTCAGGAGGCGAACATCTCCAGTGTGCGCTAAGCTAACTCCATCTTGTTGACACGGCAAACACTCTTGTGGCTAAACGGGCGTCAGGAGGCGGGGCCTTCCTTGGTGGTGGTCTCCTTGGGTGTGCGCACCATGCCTGGTCACGTGGTCATGCTGTGCTGTTTGCGTGCAGGCGGCTGGATGGCCTGGTCGCTCTGGTCGGCCTGCGACGACTCGGGCGTTCAGATGAGGAGTCGAGTGTGCGGCACCCAAGGTGGCGCCCCCTGCCTGGGGAACGCTACTCAGCGCAGAGACTGCAACGAAATACCCGGTGAGTCGTCACGACATAGTACGTCAAAACAAGTTCTGTTTTTGTCGTCTTACCGTCAGTCTCATGTTTTTTTTAATTTTATTTTCTCCATGGGACATCTTCATTGCTGCCATCTTTGTTTCTGCATGTGTGTGTGCATGTGTGTCTGATCGTTCCTGTTCCTGTGCTCTCTGCAGTCATCCTGCCTGCGTCAGGCTTTGATAAGGACCAGCACTGCGGAGGTAAGTAGATTAGCTCGCTAGCTAGCAGTGCTGTCATCACATCTGTTCCCATGCATGCTACATACAGTATACGTTACATGCTACATGCTACATGTTACATCTGCATATTTGCGTATTCATTCCACTCTCTCTCCTCGTAGCCCATCAGGACATTGCAGAAACTTTTTATTGTCAATATTTTCACAAAAAACACAAATGACAACAATAGAGACTAAAACTGACTCACTTTGCACTTTTATCGGAATGTGTTCTTCCTGGGTCCACACCACATTTGTAGGCGTTTTTGTGTAACCCTGCTCAGTAACTAGTAAAAACATACAAACAATGCCCAGCGCATAAACACACCTGCCTTATGCTTTGTGCTTGGAAGAGGTATCTAAGACCTCTGTAGATAAACATGCAGTTTATATCTGATGTTTTTATTAAGATTCATGTATTACGCACCGACAGTTTATAAAAAGTCCAAAAAAATACAAAGTGTTAAAATATAAACTCAAAATATTTACCGTGATCCCTCATTTATCGCAGCTAATTGGTTCCAGACCTGACCGTGATAAGTGAATTTTCGTAAGGTAGGATTCTTTATTTATAAATGGAATAGAGCATAGAAAACCTGTTTACGACTGTCTAAATACAGTTTTTAACATTATTAGAGCCCTGTAGACATGAAATAGTACCCCTATAGTCACCGTTACACTCTTTTTACCCAAAAAAGCGGACATAATAAGAGAAAATAAGTCACTGAAGACATAAATAAGAACCGTGTTTGTGTGTGTTGCTATCAGTGTCTTCCCTAAGGGAGTTGATGTCGGACAGGAAGTGATGTTGGGGGTTCGGCGTTGACTTTTAGCTTGGCGTGGGTTAATGCTGCAACAGTAGCCCGTGTTTTTATTAGGGATTATTTTGCCTGTTGTGAGATCATTCTAACACGCAATAAAAGCTTGTTGTTCCGGCGAGCAAGTCTGTGTTACAGTAACATTACTGACACCTGGTGACCATTGGAGAATACTACAAGTACATGCTGTCACATCTTTTGTGGCGAGGGAACACTGTATCGTCAAAAAATAAAGAAATACTTGTATTAAAAATCAAAATGCATGAATTGACCCTCCTTGGTGGAGGTAATAGCAATCCTTGCCTTGCATAAAAAGATAAATGTTGTCCATATGTCTCCCCCAGCATTCACCTCCATCCACCTGATCGCCACGGGCGTGTCTTGCTTCCTGGGGGCGGGGCTCCTGTCCTTCCTGGTCTACGTGTACTGCCAGCGCTTCCACAAGCCGTCACAGGAGTCGGCCGTCATCCACCCGACCACGCCCAATCACCTCAACTACAAGGGTAACAGCACGCCAAAGAACGAGAAGTACACGCCCATGGAGTTCAAGGTGGGTCCTCGCTGTGGCTGCCGTGGTGGTGGACTGTAGCTTTAAGCGGAATACGCGTGCTTCATGTTTTATTTACTACTTTTATTGCCGCATTCATCTCAGCGCGAGAGGATAAATCACCCGCGTCTTTATTAACGACCGGCGTTAACGCCACACTGCGCTGCGGAGGTCTCATTAGTTCCAAAAAGCAGCTTGTTATCAATGCCTTCTTCTTCTTCTGTGAAGGGCCCCATCCTACACTTGCAGCTTTTCACACTGAAGTATGTGATTCCAATGTTGTACACCATTTCTAGGACATCTTGACAATTTCTAGCATCAAAACTTCAGGAATTCCATTTATGGCAACTTGGCTGGTGTCCAGCGGAAATCGTGGGCGCTGCTCAGTACCGTCGCTTCTTCTTGAAAATGGCAGCCACGAGTGGGGTTTTCAATGTAAGAATTGTGTATCTAAACCGGAGTAAGACAGCAATGGCGGCATTTTTTGTTTTCGGGGCGCTAAAGCCGGACCTCACCAGCTGTTTCGTCAAGAAAGCACAGCAAAATAACCGAAAATTAATAAGAGATTGAAGATGAATGAATAAATAAATACATACACATAAAACATGCAATATAATCAGATAAATGAATAAATGTATGGTCAATAAAATAAATGAAAGATTAAACATAAACAAAAATAAATAAGAGAAATAAAACAAATCAAAGTAAACACATAGAAAGTAAAATAAAATAAATGAGATAAAGATAAATAAATCAATCAATTAAAATAAATACATAGAAAACAAAATAAAATACATTTAAAATAAATGAAAGGTAAAGTAATACATAAAAAACAAAAATGTAGAGAATAAAATAAATGAGCAGTTTAAAGTTCTGTAAATGACTAAATCAGTACAAATACAATCGGGGTGGAGCTCCTCTGGCTCCCTCTGGTGGACAGAGGCAGCTGATGACTCATAGCAGCCCCAGCAGCCATGGCCAATGAAATGCTTTTGGAAGTGGTTAAAATAGTTGGGTTTTCTTCATTTTAAAGTCATATTGGTGCTTGTTTGGATATTTCTTAGCTACAGCTTGAGTGTTGAGTTGCTGTGTGATGATTTTAGCATTCTTTGGAAGGTGACTCCGTCAGTCACACCGTTACATTGAGAAATGACCTCCTGCTGTTTCCGATGGGTTGACGATGTCGTTGTGAGTTCCCTTATGGCTCGTGATTGGCTCCTGCCGAAGAAAGAGCAACTGTTTGAAGTAGAAGAAATTAGGGTATTTCAATGATTTCATTCCACCGATTTTGCGTTGGATGTGTTTTTTATTCATCACCAGTTTTTGGTATGTTGAAAACGTGGTGGTCACAATATTAGAAACAGCTCTTGGTTATGAGGCAGTACGGTTGTATAAAAATGTATAAAAATGTTGTTAAATAGTCCAAATGTTTTGAAATAATCAAAATAAGAAGATCTTGTTAAATAATAAACATGGTTAATAGCAGTGAATGAGGTGAGACTCTAGAGGAAGGTTGACGTGTAACTTCCCTCTCCGCCATGCACGCCTCGCTCTGCCTTTTCTAACCTGATTACGTCTCGCCGAGATGATCTGAAGGGTCGCCTCGCCTGCAGAGCGCCGTCTTTGTGAGACACTCTCGCTAAGCGTGTTTGACATGAAACCAGATTACATTTGTTGCTCATTTCCTCTCTACGGTGGCCCGGAGCAGCAGCGCGCAGCACAGGAATAATGGTAAACAACGGTAAAACACATGCATGTTGCTCATTGGAGATGCTGCAATCACATAAATGCTGCAGGACCAAAACCAAATGCAAAAGAAAAATACAGCAAAGACAAGTACAACAACCCCCCCCCCCCCAAAAAAAAAAAAACAAACAAACTGCATGACAGAAAAGCTCACAGAATAAAATGGAAGTTAGCCAGGCTACCAGGAAGTTGTGCACTTTCGTTTATGTTTTTGGCCATAAAAATGGGTTACGTCATAATACAGTCGTCCCTCGCTACTTTGCCCTTCAACTTTTGCGGCGTCGCTCTGTCACGGTTTTAAAAAAATACATTAATTCATAAATCATGCTGTTTTGTGATTGAATATAGTCTACTATTAGTTTATTATTAGTTTAAAAATAAACATATTGAAGGAAATTGTATTTATTTTTTGCCTATGTTTTAAGCATTTTCAAGCATAAAAATGGCTAAATACAAATAAAAGTCCTTTAGAAGACGCATTGAAAGATGCTGTGAGGGCACGTAGTATTCTACACTGGTCACTAGGTGTCAGTAATGCTACACTGACGATACATAATTACTTGGTGATAATGTGACTGTGTTAACATGTCTGAGTTTATATTATGTCTTATTTTCTCTTATTATGTCTACTATATTGGCTAATAGGAGTGTAAAGGTGACTATAGGGGTGTTATTTCATGTCTAGAGGGCTCTAATCATGTTAAAAGGTTCTAAACGGGTCCTCTATGCACTACTTATGAAAATGTTCCATTTATAAAGAAGGAATCCTACTTGGCGGAAATTCGCTTATCCCGGTCGGGTGTGGAACCAAGTAATGGCAATAAACGAGGGATGACTGTACAGAATGTGTAACGAGAGCCAATTGGTGCAGCTGTGCAGGAGTGTGTTGTGAACTTCACTCCCTCACGCCGAACATTGATGGTTGACAGTTCGGGCTTTTTCACCTGAGTTATTGCAGCATTTTTCTGTTGCACGTGTTTTTGGTTTTGGATCGTTTCTGTCTTTTGAGTGTTTCGGTTTCACTCATCAATTAATTTGGGTTGATGACAACATGAAAGAGCCTATACTGTAAGGCACAAAGCTTGGAACCTTGGTTAGCGTAATTAAATTGTTCCAGACGGTCTGACTCTAACCAAAACAGATGCTAATCAAATCAATTTTCCCCTAAGAAATAAAGTACAGCGTTGCCAGACTCTAACCAAAACAGACTCCAACCAAGGCAAATTCTCCCATAGAAAATAATGTAAATCTCATTAATCCGTTCCAAACACCAAGAAATGTTAACACGAAACACATTTTATAACAATAGTTTGACCTGCAGAAAATGATGGAAAAATAACGACAAATGAAAGGACAATTGAACATTTAACATCACTTTTACCTACTTGTGTTTCTTGCTTCCACAAAACCATCAATTAACAAAGTAACACAAAATAAACACATTATTCTGCTGCAACCACAATTTGCAAAAATGTCAAATATCTATCGAACTCAAGATCGATGTTTTTGACCCGATAAACACGTACCTCGCTGTTTGATAATACGTTGCAAGATTACGTGTTGGGCGCGTGATCCAAGATGGTGGCGTAAACAAACCGGACGGTATTTTGGACGCTAAACAAGAGGACGAACGCAGGCTGAATTTCAAAAAATAACTCATGGCAAAACAGGAAGGTGGCGTTAAAGAGGAAGGTGTTGCTTTCACTGCCACATCGTGCCTGTAAATGTTCGTTTCTGCATGTAAAATTATGAAAAACGTGTTTTTGTAACATTTTTGAGAGTCAACCTCTGATGATGACATAGACGGGCGACATAGCTGACTCCCGGTACCGGTAGCCATTTTGTTAGCAAGCTAAGGATGCTAACAGGACACCACAGTCGGACTCAAGCAGTGTGTTGCTAACCCCACAAGATGCACGCCATATTGTACGTTAACCGGAACACGTACACAAACCCAAGGCAAAATTTTGGTGGAAATTGACGACATTAACCGAAAAACCGATGTGGCCCGCAGGCCGTGCTTTGGCCCCCGCTGCAGTACGCATTCACTTGCAAAAGATGTATAAAAGCCACCAGTACGGCGTGTTTAGCGGATGCCCGTTAAGAAGGTACCTTGACGAGAAATGTCATGTGCTGGCCTTTTAGACGCTGAACAAGAACAACCTGCTGCCCGACGAGCGCTCCAACTTCTTCCCGCCATCGCTGCAGCAGACCAACGTCTACACCACCACCTACTACCCCCCCGCCCTGGGCAAGTTCGACTACCAGCCCAACTCCTCGCCCTCGCCGTGCCGGACGTACAACCACACCAACAACAGCTGAGGGCCCCACCACCGTGACACCCCCGCCCCCCTCCTGCCCCTAAGACACAACATCCAACCCCACCCCACCGCCAGAACTTTCCTTGAGGAGAGGAGAGCTTTGTGCGACGCCACGGGGACGTGCCGTGTCCTTCTTCATGGGGCGGAAGGACTCACTTGGCAAACAAAGGGGCGTGGCTCTGGATTGTAAATAACCTGTCGGGACGGACCAGTGGGCGGAGGGAATCCATGGATTCTTCAGTCTGTTCCGCTAATAGCACGACTGCAGTCATATCAAATATGGCCGCCGTGCTGCGTTCAAGGAGTGACAATAAGATGGTAGATGACGTCAAGGCGGCGCGTAGCATAGAGACGTGATTTCTTCTTCCTCTGTAACACCTTTTTCTAAACGGACTGTACGTGTGCACGTGTGTGTGGACGTGCACAGCATGACTCTTTATTTATAGATTTGAATAACATTCTATTTTATTACGATGCCAAGCCACTGTAAATGTGTCCACAACGTAACACTTTTTGGTTTTGTTTTTGTTATGAACTACTTGTTCCACGTCCACGCCCCCTCCGGCTTCGTTTGGGCTCTGAGCGCCGCCCTGCAACCTTTCCCCCAAGCCGCTCAAACATCACAAAGAACTCACGCCGAGAGAAACAAGATGGCTTGAGCTCCGCCACCCCCCCCCCACGGCGATGCGGGGCTCCGCCCCCCCCTCTATGCAACGTACCAGGCCCCTCGTGTAGACAGACTGTCATCACTGCCTTCTAGACACTGTGAATCTTTTGTACTCTATATTTTTGTACATTGTACGTGGTAAAGATAATAAACCTTGATGCCAACGTGACGCACGGCACTTTTTATGACACTTTAAAGACCTCCTCTCGTCCCCCGTGATGCAAGAGTGGCTGTTTACTGATTCTAACAGTATCACGTGTCCCGAGAGAAGGGGTGTCCAAGCGTTTTCCACCGAGGACCGCGTACTGAAAAATCAACGATGCCACTTTCACATCAAAGCAACCTGCGTAGCCTGCATCTCAGCAGGTGACGAAAATATTCATATTTACATATTTACACTTTTTTGATGGTTTTTCCTCTTCGACTTTCATCTCATACATACTTTTTCTAATATTGTCTTTTTTCCAATATTTTGACTTTATTATCGGAACATTATAACTCTTACCCAACCTCATTTTCCTAAGATTGCAACTTTATTCTTTCTTTTGTTTGCCTCTCATATTACGACTTTAAAAAAATACATATTTTAGTCATTAACTCATTCAATCCCCGCCATTCAAGATGATTTTGACTGATCTTTCAAGGCACACAGAATATTGTGTTCTATGGTTACAAACACATGAAACCTACCAAAAGAAACATTAGACTCCCGTCTTTCATCAGAAAAAAAAGCTCGTTTCCACCTTTTTCCGTTGTTTAGTAATCAGCAGTAGAACATAGGCAAGTTTCAGGAAAATCTCTGTTCCCAACTAAAACAGTGAGAAAACCAGCCTTTTGTGATAAAGATACATTTCAAGCATAACTTTCACTTTGACACAAATATTTGTTGCTTTTGTGACAGCTCAAATATCTAAACAACAATACGACAAAAAAATGGTTGATTTACATCAAAACAACCATTTATGTACAAATATAACGCCATCAACTATTTACAGTTTTCACATTTGGAACTGAAGTATGTGTGTTCACGCATGCGCAGGCTTTGAAATTTCCCTACAATGCATAACCTTCTTCACGCTACACTCCTTCGCGCTCTCTCACTTCCTCCTTCCTGTCACGTGTGATTCTTCTGTTCACACGATCCCTGCCGAGCTCTTATCAAATGCACTTCTGCCACCTTGTGGCCCTTTTTATGGCTTAACATTGCTCTGAAGTGAAATGCGTGAAATGAGCTGCGTCATCACTCAAAACAACGTAAAAGACGTATAAATACGCTGTTGGGATGGGGCGTTCGGCATTATAAATACGTCTTTGGTATTGAATGAGTTCATATGAACTTACATTACAATTTTTTTAATATAAATATTTAAACTTTCTTCTCATACATTTTTCTTGTCTTGTTCTGTTTTTATTCTCATTGCAACTCTTTTGTTTGATTCTCATAATATTACTTTTTTTTAAAGTTACATATTGTAGTCGTTAATAGGGGTGTCACAAGACAGTTCACGAAATGAGACGAGACAAGCGATTGGGTCTACGAGAACGAGACGAGATTTTAACACTGATTTTAACAAAAGTACAATGACAAATATTTGAAAAAATATACTAATCTACTAATTTAATTTCTACTACGTTACACTCTACTCTGTGTGTATGCTAGCAGCCCCGCCTCCACCCACCGAGACAAGGAGACTGTATGACTGACAAAAGGACTCACTCCGTTCATGCCGTTGTTCTATGGAACAAACACACCAAGGTGCTGAAACCAATGCACAGAGTGAACTCTCTTCCTGCCTGTTTGGAGGCTGGGCACGAGGACACGCATGCACATGGCGATATATTGAGGCCGGCAAAATTGTCCAGTTCATTTCCATTTACACTAGGTTCTCAACTTACAAACACAATTGGTTCCAGACGACCGTTCTTAAGTGGAATTGTTCTTAAGTAGGGGAAAAGGTAGTATTACCAATGATATAGGTACTACATGTACGTGTATACATATACAGTATATGTGTATGTATGTAAATACGAGTTTGGATGCAGTAGTAATATTAAACCAGGATAATGAATGAAAAAAACAATAATAAAAGTGATATAATAATACGTAATGATAAATGTTATTTACCTTTGAAGAGGAGTGGTCGAGCATACGTCGTTGTGGAGGAGGAGGAGGAGTTATTGAAAAAAGGACAAATGGTGGTTAGACTCTTCTAAAAGAGGTAGTTCAGGGGAAACTACAGAGGTGGAAGAATTGGTGACGAAGGTGCAGATGAAGGTGTAGGCATTGGTGGCGAGTCACTTGGCGATGACGGTGCAGGAGTAGCAGATCTACGTTTGAAGAAGGTTTCAATGGAAGTTTGTATGGTCTTCCTTTTCTTCTCCTCACAGATGATACGGTAGCGCTGTAGAGCGCCATTTTCCAAATAAATTCAAATGACAAAATATCGCAATTTTTGTCAAAATACATGAAAATACAGACCGGTCAGTTTGCGTTCGTATCTCCGAATGTTGGCAAGTCGGGTGTTGGTAAGTAGAGAACCCAGTGTGTTGTGCGATTCATTCATTTATTGTCGTCCCAGGCCTGGTGTCCATGACCACAAGTGTCCTTTTTTTTTTTTTTCAGAACGAGAAATCTTGTCACCTTTTAATCTTGTGAGCTCTTGTGACACACCTCGTCTTTAATATTTCTACTTTATGCTATTTTTCCTCTTAATTTGACAACTTCATTGTCACAATATATTGTTTTTATTCTCATAAAGTTGCTGCTTTTTTCCATTTTTGTTGTTTTTCTTTTTTGTTTTTTTTTTAGTTTCTTGTTTAATTGTGTTTTTAGAATGTGCTGAGGCCGTAAATGGCTTCTGGGCTGCACTTTGGACCCCCCTGCCTGGAGCCTTCTACCTCAGGCTTCACTACACGTCTTAAAATGACGCGTGGCGCCGTGAGAGCTGTAAGTTTGTTTGTCTTCAGCAACGTAGCATGACGATGCTGTTCAAACGAGTGTAATGTCATGTAACGCAGTACACATGTCAAAAATCACATGTGGAAGTCACCTTTAGACATCCGTCATACAAGCGTAAAATGAAGCAAAGCCCCGTTAAGGCCATTGTATTGCCTTTACTTTTTGCTGTTAATGACTTGAATGAGGCCACATGGGGAGCGGTGACGTTTACGTGGCTTGAGCAATCCTCTTAAGCTGCTGACGGAGGTCGTTAGGGTTGCCAGAGCGGCGACCCTACTGTATTGATGACAGGACTGTCAAGAAATCTGCCGAGGCCTGAGCTAATGTAGCTTGGAGAACAAGCTACACTCTGCTGTCATTTTACACTTTCATTGCAAAGCTTTATTGACAAACATTTAACAGCCGGAGAGTAATAATCCCTCCTTTATGGTGGTTCATTGGCTCCAGACCCGACCGTGGTAAGTGAATTTCCTGTCTCATTAAGGGCCCTGTTGCTGGGTTTCACGTGACATCACACAAGGGACGGGGGGCAAACAGGCGTATGCGTAACTAGAAGTCATGTTAAATCAGCAAACACCTATTTTGACTATAAAGCCCTAAAAAAAACTTCAAAAAAACGCCAACAATGTTCTGTTTACACAACTGAGCTGCATTATCTGTCAAGTATTAGCCCACATGTCATGTTTCATTTATACGCGGCTAGATGGACTGGGTTGTGATATCATGCGCTCCATGTATCACAATCAATATCATGGCGACTTACTCCAAGGACAGTTAGTTGTCCGTCTAGTCCAGCTGGTCTGGGGCATCTTTTCCAGTTTATTTTGAGTAGGTGGAAAGACGTTTCTATCCCTGCGGGGTTTATTATGATGCAGTCTCTTGGAGCAGTGTCCTCCTCGCCATACACACAAAGCCTTTCCACCTACGGTAACGCTGCGCGCCACTTTGTCGGCATGGCTTGGCAAGCTCCACATTTACACCACCAAGTCATGCCAGTCCTGACTCCCTCTTCTTGCGGGCCCAGCTTCTAAAACCTGGAGCTCATTCTCCGTATAGTCAGGCTCAAAAAGGTAAGGTTCTGGATCATCGCTTGTCCAAAAGTAGTCAACGTCGGCAGCGCTCACAAAGTCTGCCATGATTAGTAGTAGCAAACAGACATGTGCTTTTTATGCCGTTATTGTTGACGGAAGAAGCGCTAGTTCCTATCTATGGGATATGTGAACTCCCTGCGTCCAGGAAAGAAGGTCCGCTAATGTTCAAAATGATCAAAATATGGCAAAATCCTGTAAGTATTACATGTTATCCTGAATGTACTGTTACTGTTAAATGACAAAACATTGTTGGAGGGTTTTTTTATATTCGAAGTAGGTGTGTCCCATGACGTGCATCGTTAGCTCCCTCATGCTAACACACAGAAAAGGGAAAGACGCGTGTGCTCATGTTTCACATAAGGACTGTGGATGTTGGGCAAAATTCCCCCAAAACGTTCAGGGTCGCTGCACCGTGTAGCAAGTCAAACTTTCACAACGCAAACGGGAGAATAGGCCCCAATGATTTTTTTTTTTATAGTTAGATCATAGAAAACCAGTTTACTAGACATGAAATAACACCCCTATAGTCACCTTTACAATCCTATTACCTAATATAGTAGACATGGTAACAGAAAATAAGCCACATAAGACATAAATAAGACAGAGCATAGACTCATAGGCGAGCATTGGGAGGGTTTTGTTGACGTTCTACTTCCAGTGGTGGCTTTTGTCTCATCAGTGAAACATGAGACACCTAGTGACCACTGTAGAAAACTACATAGCATTCATTGTCTTTGAACGCATCTTCTTGTATTTTACTTTACATTTAGCCATTTTTATGCTTGAAAATGCTTCATTTAGTCCAGTGGTTATCAATTATTTTATTATTATTTTTTTTACTAATAATAGGCAAACCGTGAAAAACCCTGGTAGGGGGAAGCCGCGAAATTCGAACCGCAGAGTGGCAACGGGCAACTGTACCCTCAAGGGCCACTTCATTAGGGACAGTAGCTAACACAACGTGTATGTTTTCTCGATAAAGTGCTAATACGCTGAGAAGTAAAATGGTGAGAATAAATTTCCAATGAACCTCTTAAGCTAGTCTTCCTGTCCTTACTGTCCCACAGGAAGTCGCCATTCCTGCAGGTCCTGGGGTGATGAAGGGACAAATTAGTGTCCGTCTGTCCCTCCTCGCTCAGGAGCAACCGTTCCTGCTTCTGTCCTTTGGAAGACGATGCAGACGAAGGCGTGTTCGTGTGACGGACGCTACGAGGTGACCCATCTCATTTGTCTTCGTGTCCTGCTGGTCCGTGAAGTCAGCCAGCGGCAGGACACTTTGCAACTGCCTTGTGGGACGACAACAATCCTGCTCTTGTCTGACGTAGTTCAGCGAGACGGCAAAAGATTACATTTCGTCGTGTTGTCTTGAGTAACTTCTTTTCCTTCGTCGTCTCGTTTCCACGTCCATGTGGTTCACTTTACGCTGACTCTGCCTTTTCAAGCATCGGCAAGCGCAAGTTTCCACCTTCCTCTCTTCTATTCTATTTACGTTCTATAGCTCCTACTATTCATCTTACATTCATTTCCTTTTACTGCATAGTTTCACTTGAAACACGTCATATTTATGTCCTTCTTTACATTATTCATAATGAGGCTGCAAGGCACACCTGTGGCCCAAATATTAGGGGCACTTGCAGCCAAAATATTGGGTACAGTTGCTGTCTACATATTATACACCCAAAATATTAGGTGCGCTTGTGTCCAAAATATTTACCTGTCCAAATAATACCTGAAGCCAAAATATTAGGGCCTCCTGAGGCCAAAATAATAGGTACACCCAAATCATTAGCTACACGCGCATGCGTAATATTCGGTACCCAGGCAGCCCGAATACTAGGTGTAGTACTCCCAAAATATTAGGTACGCCAGCAGCCAAAATATCGGTTGCTGTCAAAAACATGAGGCACACACTAAATATTAGGTGCAGGCTACCTGGGACCAAAATATTAGGTACACCCAAATCGTAAGGTACGTTGGCGTCCATGTTAGATACCCAGGCAGTCAAAATATAAGGTACACCCAAAATATTAGGGATAGCCGAGGCCAAAATAGGTAGTGCTCCCAAAACATTAGGTACGCCAGCAGCCAAAAAATCAGTTGCTGTCAAAATATGAGGGATGCCTGCGGCATCCCAAATCATTAGGTACATTTGCGTCCACATTAGATACCCAGGCAACCAAAATATTAGGTACACCTAGACCATTAGGCACGCCTGTGTGCAAAATGTAAATTATAGTTGCTGCCAAAATATTAAGTACACCCAAAACATTAGGCACACTCAAAATATTACAGTAGCTGTGAAAATATTGGGGACAACTGAGGCCAAAATATTAGGTACAAAGACTTGGGATACTCAAGGCCAATATGCGAGGTACACCCAGACCATAATATGAAGTACCCAGGCAACCAAAATACTAGGTACACTTAAGTGTACTCTCAAAATATTAAGTACACCTAACACATTAAGCACAAAATATTAGTTACAGGTGTTGCCAAAATATTAGGGATACTTGAGGCCAAAATAATAGGTACACTAAAAATATCTGGTGCACTTGAGTCCTAAATATTAGGTACTCCTGCAGCCAACATATTAGGTACACTTAAACTACGAATGACTCATTGAGCTTTAAAAGCCAAGCAGAACGGCACTGATGCTATGTTTAATGTTTTTAATAAGGTGCTGGAAAGATTCAAAGGTCACGCACATGGAGGACATTTCCAAGGTGACGCCCACCGGGAGCAGATGACGAGGACGTGACCTTTCACGACACGAGACGAGGAAGGCAGGAGGCGGTAAGATTTGTGTACAAGGTGAGTGGAAACGGACAAGACGATTCCCACGCTGTGTGCAAACAAAAACACTTCCTTTGTGTCCGAGTCCTTGAAGAATCCGTTTGTTTTTCCCTTTTCCGTCTCAGGATCCTAACTTGGCGTCGACACAATGAAAGACTTTGGCTAAAACGCTTCCAATAAATACTGGCCAGCTAGCGAGGAACAAAGACAACACAAAGAGCATCGGTAGCGTCACGACGTCGATACAACAGCACAGGTCACCATGGCAACTTAAAAATACAAATCATTTTTATAAAAGTGTCTGCATGCTGGCGGAGGTTTTCTGCCGTGTCGCGTCAGCTTTCTGGCGGCGTCCGCTTTTAGGGAGGCGACGAAAGGCGCAAACGTTTAAGTTTAAAACCACATTGAGTGTAAACGAGTTAAAAAACTAAACAGGAAGTGTGAGTTCCGATCAAGATGTCCATATATACAGGCTAACACCATGCTAGCTCCCTTTTCTCCTCCCTCCTTGTGCAAATCCCGTTGCTGTTTAAAGGTCCCAATTTTGATTTTGTCTCCTCCTCACACTGACACGAAGACGTCCAAGTAGAGACGGTCGTAGGACTCCCTGAAGAAGAGGATGAGCACCAGGCTGAAGATGCAGGAGCCCGTCAGACACCAGTTCAACCAGGACAAGTCTGTGGACACAAGAAGACACGTCACACCTTCACTAGCGTTCCACGTCAGCACGGCTTTTCCACTCCAAATGCTTTTCCAAAAAAAAAAAAAAAAAAAAGTCTCGGAGAAGAGTGTGAACTCCCCTGCTAGAGAGGATCTTTGAACACCTCAGCAGGCTTTACGAGGCTTCAGCTTCTCAGCAGCCTGCAGAGTTTAGCAAACTGCAAAGTTAAAAAATAAATAAAAGCCTTTTCTGACTACTGAAGAAGCTCTGCAATGATTTCAGTGTGCTGAAGAATTCCTGCGTCTTGTGGAAGATGTATTGAAACCCCACCCCCTCCTCAAAGCCACCACTCCGTGTTGGGCTCCCCTAAATAAGCGGCAGACGAAAAGGAAAAAGAGCAAACAGACGAGGCTGGGTCACATGGTTCTTCGTGGAATGGCAGTCAAGAGGGCGACCACGCTATTTGATTGTGTACCTAATGAAGTGTCCAGGCAGTATACAGTAAGCTAAGTTAGCCCCGCCTGTTCGCGGTTCGGCATCCGCTCCCCCGCTTAGTCGCAGACTTTATACTCCACTTTAAAATGTAAATAATTGGGGGGGGTTTAAATAGAAGGTGGTTTGATGGCGCTATCCGCAGGGCGCTGTCTCACAAGTCAATCCACTCAACATTTTCCTGCAGGAAGATGCTTTGGCAAGACGTGATGCTGCCTAACAACAATCCCTCACCACATCGTGCTGTTTCGTGGTTGACTACTAATATTCGTAAAAAAAATAAATGCATATTTAAGAAAAAGTTACATTTTTTGGCCTAAATGAAGTATTTTCAAGCATAAAAATGGCTAAATGAAGCAAAATACAAATACTAGGCATTCAGATGACGCACTCAAAGAGACTTAACGATATGTAGTATTCCACACTGGTCACCGGGTGTCAGTAATGTTACAGTCAGAAGAAGAACAGGCTTTTATTGCATGTTTGAATGATCTCACAACAGGCACAATAATCCCAAACACGGGCTACTGTTGCAGCCGTAACCAACGGCGTGGCTTATTTTGTCTTATTATGTCTACTATATTGGGTAATAGAAGCGTAAATGTGACTATAGGGGTGTTATTTCATGTCTAGAGGGCTCTAATAATGTTAAAAAGCATATTTAGAAGGTCGTGAAGTTTTCTATTCTCTAACTATAAAAATAATCCATTTTGTTGTACTTTGCGGAAATTCATTTATCACGGTGGGGTTTGGAATCAATTCATGGGCTATCCACACGGAAACGTTTTCATGTGAAAACAGCAAAGTATTTTACCGTTTCAGCCTCTCATGCACATGGAAACGGCACTCTGGGTGCCCGGAAATGGCATTTTTTGAAAATGGCTCCCAGAGTGGGAAAATCTGAAAACGTGGGCTCGCCCTTTCCGTGTAAACGAGCAATCCGTTGCTTTTTGAAAACACTGCCGTCAGCGACCCACCGACACGGAAATGCGTGCGACCTGGTGCTTGTGCATGCACGTCGCTTCCCGCACGTTTTGCTTTCACATTAACAAGTCACTTTTTTTTTGGGCTACGTGAACAACCACGTTTTAACACGAAATACAAATTGGGCATCACGCCTGCAGTGTGAACATAGCCTACAAGTGTCCTATACGGCTAAAAAAAGTGGCTAGTTTTGCTCCAAGTCGCCATCTAAAGGTGTCTGAATACTCACTCGCTAAGGTGGCAAAACCGACCTGGTCTTCTTATTCTCTGGCAGACCAGGTGCATGAGGCGTGCTATGATGCCACCTACTGTACGGAGTTGGAATGACAAGCTCCATTCACAGACAGTCCCATTATAACGTGTTTAGGTAGCACCAAATCTATTTTGGGGATGGGAAACGGTACGCCTGTAAAGGTTTTGTCATGTGTATAAATGAATGAACCATTGTAGGGCTTTGGGGGGTACGTCCATTACTGGTGGCTTTTCGTTATGGGGGGGGGGGTCTTGGACAGGGAGCTACTGTATCAGAATGTGGGCGTTAAAAGGAGTTAAAAGGCGAGGCAGCCTGCGAGTGACCATGAAGAAGCGATGGAGGAGGAATGTTTATGTGATGAAGACAACAAACATGTCCTCACTTTCCCGCACAACTGTCTTTGGTTTGCTTCTCATTTTGTTTGTGGAACATGTGACAGCGAATACTTTATCATATCTCAGCGTCTTCTCGGCTCTGAAACCTGCAAAGAGACCCGCATGAGCCCAGTGAAGATCTTCCAACCAGCCTGTGTGTTGTGTTGTACCTGTACAGTAGAAGGTGAGGAAGAAGAGGAGCAGGCCCGTGAACAGGTTGCCCAGGAAGGTGACCACGCCGCACGTGATGCCTTCGGGGACAGGGTACACCGTCTCGATGAAAAGCTCGAAGAAAATGGGCACGCTGCTGTTGATGAAAATGCCCACCAGGATGCAAGACGTGTACAAGATGGCTGCCGAATGAGGGGGGAAAAAAAAAGCAAGTCACATACAGTATCGCAGTACAGCAGTCCCGCGGGTATCGTGGTTAATCAGTTCCAGACCTGACTGATCAGTGAATTCCCGCAAAGTAGGATTCCTTATTTAGAAATGGAATATTTTTGTAGTTAGAGCAGGAAAGCTGTTCACAACCTTCTAAATACGCTTTTTAACATTACTAGAGCCCTCTAGACATGAAATAACACCCCTATACTACATCATTCATTCATTTAGTCATTTTTCTTTGAAAATGTTTAATTTAGGCAAAAAATGTGTACAACTTGGTTAAATATTCAATTTTTTTTACTAATAATAGGCTGTATACAACCACAAAACAGCAATAATTTATCAATATCTTTTGAAAAAGCATGAGTGTGAAGAGTGAAATTCGAAGCGCGCGAGGTGGCGAGGGATTACCGTATTACTACCCGTCCTACTTCTCAACACATTTCCTCGTGTGGCTGCCGGCCATTGTAGGGAGACGCCTTTTATCGGAGCGTGAAGGCACGCAGCAGCAGAGTGGAACTCTGATCCGGACCAAGGCCACATTGTTAGGTACATCCAGGCCCAAAATGTTAGGTACACTTGCAGCCAAAATGCTTGGTACACTTGTCGCCCAAATATTAGGTACACCCGGAGCAAAATTATTAGGTAGACCCATAATAGGTGCACTAAAACCATTTGGTACACCTGTGTCCAAAATATTAGGTACAGTTGCTGTCAAAAAAAGCGTGATGAGGTATACCTGAGACCTAGGTCCACTCATGCCTAAAAGCCCAATTACCTACAGTGTACACTTCATATTCACCCATAATATTAGGTACACCTGAGGCCAAAATACTAGGCACAGTAGCTGTCAAAATTTTAGTTCTACTTAGTCACTCCCAAAATATTAAGTACACCCAAACCATAGTTCACACCTGCCTCACTCAGGACTGGAGTCCACTTGCAAGTGGACTGAGACCCATCTCTCAGGCAGTCCCGACTCGCCTGTTTGGTCCCGGACGGCGTTCACACTTGACCGTACAAGCATGTGTGAAAGCACCCTGATGGTCCAGCATCCAGAAATAAAGAAGCATCAGCTGTGTAAGCTAACATCTTTTCATTTCCAGCCATTAATCCCTGAACTGATGCTAGAAACAGTACCTGATAGTACCTGGTCTTGACAGTGGACAAGCGTCAGGGGAGAGGCGAGCAAAGTAGGTAATGTGCCAAGACTACATTTCCGTCACTTTTCACTTCCTGTAGCTGTCCATATACTTTTGTGACACGAGATGGCGTGTCGCCAGGGTCTTCTACGCAATGATGATGAATGCTGACGGCTACAATTTGCTTATCACGTTGTCTCGGGAGAAGACATGGCCTAATGTCTGGCGCTAACGGGATTACGGCTGGCGTCTAGTTGCTCACTGCCGGAAGCTTCTTTTTTCATTGCAATAAACGTACCGGCAGTGGAGGGGAGGTGCGTGAACCTGCTCAGACAGGTGAGCGTGAACCAGGTGGAGGACAGCGAGGCGCCGGCCAGCATCAGCACCAGAATCAGTTTCAGCATTCCCCGGATGGAGTCTGCAAACCTGGAAGGGAGGTAAGCAGTTCATAAATCAAACATCAGTCGCTTGTTGCAGGGGGGACGTTAAACAAGACGACACAGTTCCAACAGTGGCTTTAATTTCTCTCATCACCAGCTGAGCAGCAAAGAACGTGTGTTTTATGGTAGCGTGGAAGAGAAGATACCAGTCGCTTCTCACACTCTCGCTGGCATCGCTCTCTTTTTGTGCTTCATAGCTCATTAGCTCGCCTCCTCCGGGGGGGACGCCTGCGCGAGCTAGCGGAGGATTAGATGACGCGACAGACGCACGAGGAGATGCTCCACAAAAGAAAAGAGGCCTGAGAACTTCAGGAAAGAATGAAGTGGAAAGTTGGGAGGCAAAAGCAGGTGACTCAGACCAAGCGACTGATTGACAGTGGATTGTTGGCCTTCCTCCGTGACGCCTAAATGCAACGCCCGAGAGTCCACCAAGCCAAATCCGCATTTCTTTGCTGAGAAAATCACAGCCCCAAATCAATGGCAGTCTTACCCAAATGTCCATAAGTAGCTTATCTGATTGAGGGGGTCCAGGGAGGCAGCGGCGGCATTTGATCGCAAATTTGGCGAGATGAGCGAGTCACATTACCAAAGAGAGCAACTTGGTAGTCTTCTGGAGTGGCAAGAATAGCGAGAATCCGGGACAGGGCTGTGAAGTTGAACACTGACATGTACCACCCTGCTGAAAGCGACTGTGGCTGTCCAACACGTACAAACCCTTGGCGCCAACAAACAAATATCCCACTTGTCTGGGTTCTGTGTAAAAGGAACAGGCCAATAAACCATCCTTTGCAGCCACAGAAATGGCCCCCAGGACACACTTTGGACACCCTAGCACAGGGGTGTCAAATTTGCAGCCCGCAGCACATTCTAAAAATATTATTTAAAAGCAAAAAACAGCAAAAATGAAAAAACAGCAGGAACTTAACAAGAATAAAGTCAAAATATTAAGAGAGAAAAGTTGTAATCTAACGAGAGAAAGTCATAATTTTATGAGAATAATGTTGTATTATGAAGTAAAATAACGTCACTTTATTAAAGAAAATAGACGTTATTATTTTAGGTTGTAACATTATGAGAAACAAACAAAACAAAATAGTTCACATTTTTGGAAAATTGGGTTGGAGAAAAAGTTATATTATTATAGAAATAAGGAAAAGGCTTCTTGAGACGTCATCTGTACTTCTGTGAAGAAGGTGTCGGACGTTTCGCTCCTCATCCGAAGAGCTTCATCAGCGAACTAATAAGTGCTGGTAGCTTAGGCCTTAAATACAGTAAGAGTGGGCGGAATTGGTGTGCCAACACCCTCCTCCTATTGGTTCCTTACACTAAGCCTGGGCGGAGTTGTGGTCTAATCCTCTCCTGCCATTAGCACCTCTGATAAAAGGGAAGTGTCGCTCCCTGAATTGGGTATGAACGACTCTGATACTGGCTCGTTAGCATCTATTGTTCTGGCTCGGCCCTGGCTTCACCTCATTTGCAAGACTAAGAGCTGTGGGTTTTGGTCTCAGTAACCTGCTGAACACAGGGTCCAAATTAAACCTCAAACCACCATTCCGAATGAGGTGGAGCCATAAAATAAAATAAAAAGAAAAACCAAAACAAACAAAAAACCCCAGCAGAAATGGAAAAAAAGCTGTAATTTTTCGTAAATAAAGTCAAATATTAAGAGAATAAACTCGTAACATTATAAGGAAACAATGTCATTTTAGTAGCAGGGTTGAAATATTAAAAAAAATATATATTATTATTACATTATTAAGTTGTAATATTGAAATGAAAAACAAAACAAAACTAATTTAATTAGGTTGGGGAAAAAGTTATAATATTGTACACCTACTAGAAAATGTACCAAAAAAAAAGCCAAAATTTTGGCTTACATTTTCTATGTAAACCAAAAAATATGCTAATCGGGGGGTACACCAACTGAGGTTGCGCTGTATTTATGATGAAACATTCATTATCTGACCAAAGAGAGACAAGTTTTAATCAAGGGGGAGATTACAATAGGATTTAGTGAAGGTAGCACCTGACAGAGAATGGCAATGCTGATGATTCAATTCATCTCAAACATGCACACAAATTACACACACACACACACACACACACACACACACACACACACACACACACACACACACACACACACACACACACACACAGGAGCACATCACATAACACAATTCACAATTCCGCATGTCCAAAAAGGAGTAGGAAGAAGCAAAGTTTATTTAATCCTACCCCTCATCATCTTTGACACGCAGTATCAACTTCCCATAATCACGACATCTGCATACTACAACGTGTGTGCTATGTAGTACATACTACAAAGTGCATACTGCATAGTGACTACTATGTAGCGTGTAATACATAGTGCGTACTACAAAGTGCATACTATGTAGTTTGTGCTACAAAGTGCAGTGCTATCTTCAAATAGTCCCAACATCTGCATACTACCAAGTATGTACTATGTAGTGCGTACTAAACACCACCACATAGTACATATAACAAGTCGCCTATTACGTAGTACATCCTGCAAAGTACATTCTACAGTGTGTACTACAAAGTGCAGTGCCAACTTTCCAGAATTACGTTTGCATACTACACAGTGGCTAATACGTGGTGTATACTACACAGTACACATAAAGTGTGTATACTACATAGTACATATAACAAAGTGCCTACTATGTAGTGCACTGCTAACTTCCCACAATCACTATAACTGCATACTACATAGTACATACGTGTCCACTATATAGTGCATACTACATAGTGCAACATCTCATAATCACTACATATGGATACTATGTAGTGCATACTCCATAGTCCATACAACAAAAATGCCTACTATGTAGTGCATACAACAAAGTACCCACCATGCAGTGTATACTACAAATTGCAGCAGTAACATGCCATAATCACTACATATGCATACTATGTAGTCCATACTCCATAGTCCATACAACAAAGTATCTACTATGTAGTGCATACGTGCGTTTGTGGCTTTTCGTGCGTCTGCAGCAAATACGACAATGGCAGCTTCAAAATGATGACAAGCAGCAATCACAGTTTGCAAGCAAAACAAATTAGCCACATCTTATTTGTTCGGTGTGTTTGCTCTCCATCACTTCATTGAGGCGCCCGTCTGAGGCTCACACAATGCCTCCTAATTGGCATTTAACGACGGCTGCTCGTTAGGTATTCTTGCCAGCCTTTCGTCCAATCAGCTTCTGTCTGGGCGGCAGAATTAACAACAGCTACAATGTTTGTAGGCTGGCAGTGGGCTAAAGAGTGGGCCGCCCACATCAATGTTTCGCAACTGTCTGCTAGAAAGAATGAAATGTTTGCTAGCCGCCAGTGTTTTCTTCTTTTGTTTTCTTCTCCTTCTTTTGGCAGTGATGAATGCTGACCTCCCCCAGGAAATGTAGCTTTGCAGGAGAAAATGAAAAAGCATCAACACAAAGCAATTGAGAGAGACCGCTTACTGACACCTCTGATCAACACATCATGACACCGCATGGAACCTCCTGCTGGGGACAGAGAGGGGTTGCGAGTGGGTCAAAACCTGGACCAAAGTAGACTTCCTTCTGAGCTGAAGCTCTGGACGGAGGGTTGGGGGTGTTTGGATGCTGTGGTCATTTCCCCAATCGTGTTTCTAAGAAAAGGTGCCAAGAAAATGCTGATCAGGCTGCGATGAACGTTTATCTGCCACCAGCGCCAAAGAATCCTTTTGCAGAGTCCACATTTTGTGGTCATGCCGCAGCCGCCCATCCGTCAATGCAGATGAAGTGTTGGGGGCTGGGTGGGGGTGGGGCTGCATTAGCATGTGTGTCACAATCTGCCTGCACATCACATACTTCACTTACAAAGATGATTTACTTTCTCCACAGTGGAAATGACACCTCCACAACTTCCTGATCTTATTGTTCCACTTGCAGGGGCGTCATTATTTCACTATTAAGCCTGAAGACCCCGCTAAAACCCCTCGAATGCATCTCAGTGTCCATCTCAGGTCCATCAGGCCTTCGCTGAGAATGGAGGTATTATCCACATAATCACAATCAATTACATTTCATTTGACCCCTGTCACACTTCACCTTGAAGGAAGAACAATAGTTACCTGGCCATGGCCACCCCGAACACACATCCGCCCACCGTGGACCAGAAACCAATCCAGCCTGCATCCACCTGAGAGGAAGAGGAGGATGAAGAGAGGAGAGAAATTATAGCGATCAGTGCGTCAAGTCAGCCAATCAGTGTGTGCACTTGTGGGGACATCTGCCGTAAATGTTCCAGTTAACTATTCAATGAACCTAAAGTCGTCGGGTAAATGGTCTACATGAGAAAATAATTGCCCGGGGTCTCTAAATGAGCGCCTGTTCAGAAAACACTGGCATCAACAGCTGTGGCTGTAGGCAAACTCCTGATGGAGTTTTATTAATTAAATCTACAGCGTGTGTCTTGTACAAAATGTGTATACATGTCATTTTATGTCTTACTATGTCATTCTCGCAGTGTTTGCCATATATTCATTTATGTGTGGTGGTACGCCACAATTAAATGTGGATCGCCACAGATAGATTTGACGCTACCGTTTTTGTTTGTTTTTTTTTAGATTTGGCACTACCTGCGCTACCGCCCTCGCTCACAAAAACATTAAAACGGAACTGTCAGTGTAGCTTGTTGTTACAACTCTGTACATCAGATCGTCACTGCTTCTTAACACACTTTATACGCACATTGCTGTATAGCGCATCTGTTTATCAACACAGATATATATTGGACATACTATGACGTGTAGATTATTATTATTTTTTTTTTTAATCACCCGTGTGTGTCATGAAGCACATACACACACGACTACATACACACAGGCTGCATGACATGAATACCACACGCATAAGCCTATAGATTCCCATTCAGTCAAATAAGGTTTAAAAACATGAGGTATTGTTTTTTAAACATTTCTTTTGGCACAAAGCAAAAAGCTCAGTTTTACCTGTCCACACACAAACATACAACATTTTTGAAAATCTCCACTCTGGCCAGAGTTTTGAGTCCTGGCCAATTATATAAATCAGACGGCAAGGTCATCTACCCCCACCCTCCGCAACCCAATGCCACAGACAAATTGCGGTCCTGTGGGAAACACTACTGTGTCTTACTATACACATCATGCCATTCTACATAATGTGACTCACTATACATCAAGTCTAGACGTGGGAAAAACATCAGGAAATCAAAAAAGTGGCATTTTTGGGTGTGGTTGGGTTTGAGGCCCCATCCCATTCTTATTTGTTAGCAAAAACAAAAGGAAATCATCATTATCATCATCGTTATAATGTTTTTAGTGTAAGTGCAACAACATCTTACTCAAAAGCAGAAAGGAACAGTTCATTTTTCACGACAGATCGTTCTGTTCCTTCTCAGCTTTGTGGAAAAAGAACACTTTGTGTTTTTAATGCTTCCACAAATCGTACCTTCAGGATTTCTAAATGTACTTTGCTACTGTGAGGCTGGCCCAGCGTAATCGAAAAGAGAAACTAATATGAGGAGCAAGTAAAAAAAAAAAAAAAAAGCTAAACCGCCGCCACCCGTTTGGACAGAAAGGAAATAAAACAAAGCTGGAGTGCGTGACACCGCATGTGAGCACCGACGGGGCATCTTTGGACGTGAGCAGCAGGACTCCGCTGTGAGAGCCACGTGGTTTCACTGTGGCTTTGCGGCAGTGTTACAATGATTAACATCTGTTTGTTGGCACACCTGCTAGCCAGCACCCATCTGCAGCAGAATGCACAAATTACTGGGAAGCATCGGGAGACCAAGAAGAAAATAGTCTGAAATTGCTCTTGGTGCTTTTGTGCGATGGCCCGAGGCATTTTCCGCATATTTTAAAAGGAGCAGAAAAAAACTGTCACACCAAATAAGAAATGACAGCGACGCAGCAGCACAACAGAAAAATGACATGCTTGTCCTAGTTCACGTCCATGAGGACTTTATGGAGCTAAATTATTTTGTATGAACGCCTCAACACTAGCATCTTTTTATGCAGTGATTTTGGACGTACGCGTATATCACACAAATCATCATGTAGGTGTCCAGGGGTGTCCAAAGTGTGGCCTGTGGCATTTTTTTTGTCTTTTTATTGCCTTCCCTCAGCCCATTCTAAAAAAAAATTAATTAAACTATTTTTGTAAAAATCAAGAAAAAATGATAAAACAACAAAAGAGGTAAAAAAAAAGAGACACAATCATAAAGTCATCCTGTTCAGAGAAAGAAGTTGCAGTCTTACGAGAAAAAAGTCGTAATATTACGAGAATAATGTTAAGTTGAAGTTGAAATGTTTGAAAAAAAAAATACTTTTTATTTTAAAGTTGCAATGTTATGAGAAAACAATAAGGTCGCAGTTTTTAGAAAATAAGGTTGGGAAAATGAATTATAAAATTATGAGAATAAAGGCAAAAAAGCCATAATATTCAAAGAAAAAAGTTACAAGAACAAAGTCGAAATATTTGTAATTAAAAAAAAAAAGAACAGCAAAAATGGACAAATGAGTAAGAAATATGCTCTGTGACTTATAACAGAAAGCTTTAAATATATAATAATCCCTCATTTATTGCAGTTAATTGGTTCCACACTTGACCGTGATAAGTGAATTTCTGTGAAGTATAATTCCTTTATAAATCAAATATTTTCATAGTTAAGAGTATAGAAAACCTGTTTACAGCCTTCTAAATTTGATATTTTAATATTATTACAGCCCTCTATAACACCCCTATAGTTACCTTTACAATCGTACTACCAGTATAGTAGACATAATCAGAGAAAATATGCCGTTTCAGACACAAATAAGGCTCGTGCTTGTGTGCTTCAATAAATGTCTTCCCGACGTGTGGACAGGGAGTGACGTTGGGGGTTCAGAGTTATGTTTTAGCTGGATTACAACCACAACAGTACCCTTTGTTATTATTATGATGTTTTATTGTGCCTGTTGTGAGATAATTCAAACCTGCAATAAAAGCCTGTTGTGCCGGCAATCAAGCCTGGTGCGTGTGTTACTAGTGACACCCAGTGGCCAGCGTAGAGTACAACATTTAATCAATGTTATTTAAAACCCCTTCAGACTGTCTCTGAATGAATAAAAACTCATCAATTGGATGATGTCAGCACTGCTGGTTAATGCTTAGCTCCTAATTAACCAATCACAATCAACAAATGATGTTTCACATCATTAATAATTAAAAATAGGCCGCAGTCAACCCCAAAACAGCAATCATTTATAAATTTTTGAAAAACCGTGCTAGAGTGGGGGTGCGATGTTTGAACCACGAAGTGGTGAGGGATGACTGTATATAACTCCTTAGCTATATATAACTTGTTGGGTTGGTTTAAAAACATATCAAATATAAGTGGCCCCCGCATCCTTTGATTTTTCAGGATGCGGCCCTCAGAGTATGAAAAAGCCTGTACACCCCTGATGTAGTCATTAGGAGTTTAAATGTGAAATCAATCACAATTTCAGGGGCTTTTAAAATGATATTGGATCCCAGTGAGGTGCTAAAGGACGTTTATTTAAATAAAATACTCCATAAATCTCAGGTTGTATATCAGGTAAATCTGCATTCATCTCCTCTTGGCCAAAACGCTCTACTTTGTTGCGATTGGCCAGGGGTCAAGTGTCAGGTCCAGCTCCCCTGCCCCATGCCCCGCCACTGCTCAGAGATGCATGGAGACACGCCCCCTCACGGTTGTCAGAAAACTATAGAGAAGAACTGGATATTGGATATAATTGGACGAATATTGGGGACTCTGGTGTCAAACTGTCCATGAAGGAGCAGGAGTAGCAACCGTGAGGTAGGTCTTTAGCGCCCAGAAAACATAAAATGGTCCTAATGCCGCCTTACTTCGGTATACGCACGCAATTCTTCCACACAAAACAAGACTTTCTGGCTGCCATTTTCAAGAAAAACAAGAAGACACTCGGCAAGTTGCCACACACGAATTTCCCAGAGTTGAGATGTGAGAAATACACAAGATCTCATGGAACTCTCGTAAAGTTCTCGTACCCGACAATTCACAAGATTTAGGCGTGGCATAAAAATGAAAACAGGGTAAGTTAAAAACAGACCAACCTCACGATATGGCACTTCCACTTCATGTAGGACACATACGGTAGGTACATTTGAAACATGAAAAGTTGCAAATGTAGGCTAGGGAAGAGATAACACAACAAACCTTCACCTGATTTTCACACTTATTAGTGATTCTGATTGTGACGTCTTATCAAACCTCACACACAGCTGAGATTGCCTGTGTTTTTTCCCCAAATGTGAAATTCATGCACGACAAATGAAACGCTCCTCTGTCGCCTCATTGTCATGCAGACACAAAAGACCAGCTGCTCCAAATACCTGGCTGCAAATTGTACTCTGAGGAGGTAAAACTAAGATGAAATGTGTTCTAGCAGCAAGAGTTACCAAAAAAGACATGAAGTACACTTACTTTTTCATTCAGTCAACTACAAGTATGTGACTAGTATGTTCTGTACTACTAAGCTTTGAGCTTTTATTAACTGTGAGGACTGACACAAGAGAGCACTGCAGTTGTTTAACAAGAATACTTGACTTATCATTGTGTACACAGTGCCTTCTGTCCGTGCGTGTGTGTGTGTGTGTGTGTGTGTGTGTGTGTGTGTACCTGGCTGACTTTGGCTGGTGTCAGGATCATGTCAAGGACTCCCGCCCAGCCAGCAATCACTCCAGTGGGGACAGCATAGGCCAACGCTATCATCACAAACCGCAGGTTACTAAAGTAGAGGGGACAGCAACAACAACAAAAGTACGTTTACGGTATAATCTCATTTGAATAATGCGCCCTGAAAAAAATGTGAGCCTACGACTCTGCAGTCTGGTCATTTGTTAGCTATAAACACCTCTCTGTACAAGCAGGAATGATATGAAACAAAGACAGCGCCCTCTCGTGGCTGCGAGCACTACAGGGATACTATGCTCTTTTGGCAAACATATGACATCACTGTTATTTTGCTCATGAGCTTCCCTGTGCCACACATCCTGAATGACATGATGTACTGTATAGCACATGAGATGAGATCAAACACAAGATTGGAGCTATGAGAACGAGATCAGACGAGATCTTTACTTTTAAGAAAAACTACAAAATATAAAAAATATGACAATATATTGCGATCTACTCATTTAATTTCTACTACGCTACAGTATTCTGGGTATACAGTACAGCGGCCCCGCCTCCACCCACCGAGACAAAGAGACTGTATGACTGACAAAAGGGCTTACTCCGTTCATGCCATTATTCTATGGAACAAACAATGCACAGAGTGAACTCTCTTCCTACCTGTTTGTAGGCGAAAGATGAGGAAAACAGACACACATGCACATGGCAACATACTGAGGCAGGCAAAATGATCAAGTTCATTTTCATTTATTGTGTGGTTGATTAATTTATTATCGTCCCAGGCCTAGTTCCTACAGGACATTTTTTTCTGAACGAAAAATCTTGTGACATGACATGTAGAATGACATAATGTATGAAAAGACATGGTCTACAATTGTATGATAATGTCATCATCTAATGTGTACAACTGGCCATGCCGTGTGCTTATGTCATTTTTATGGTCGCCGTGGGGGAGACAAAAAGTGAGTAAAAAACATAAAATACAAGATGAACTTTCTTCTGTCGCTTCTTTTTCTATTTTATGTTATGTCACTGGCAAGACGGAGCCACCTGTGAGTGCTTTTGAATAGAGGGGGGGGCTCACAGCAAGACCCGCTGCTCGTTGAGACGAGCAATACGTTCTTTTATGTCCATTAAGACCGTAAAAAGTCGCTAGATTTTTTTCCGCAAGTCGCTCTTTTTGAAAAGTGACAAAGTCGCTAAGTTGGCTACACTGATCCCTCGATCCGTCTTCTTATTCTCTGGCCCATCAGCTGCATATGAAGCTGTTACGATGGCTTCTACTGTACGGAGTTGGAAGGGCAAGCTACATTCACAGGCAGCCCCGTTATGTGTTTCTGAGCGAGGGCCAATATCTAGCGCCAAATCTACTTGCAGCAAGAAAGATTATGATCTACAGGGAAGAACAATGCATAGTTTTGGGGGCTGAATGAAGAGAAAAACGTTAATCAGTGTGAAATGTTTTCTGGGCTGTGCAATTTTATACGAACAAAGTGAAGCCTTATGGAACTCTGTTCAGTCATTTTTGAATAATCCTGCCAACAAACACACACTAGGATGCCGTGAATGACGTTAAAATAACGCTTGCCGCCTCTGCTTTGTGAAGATGTTGACAGCAGAACGTCAACATGCTTGTGCTGGATACGTCCCACGCATACGTGATGAACGCGTGGCAGCCAATGGGGGTCATCATGGAGTCTACAAACAAGACATCAAAACGAGGCGTGTGTCCCAGCTGAGGTAAACAGCTTTAGGCAACACATTTTTTGCTGGCGGGCATTGTAGCAGCACCATTGCAATTACATTGTGTGAGAGGCTGCACACAAACTAGGAATCTCCGTATGCGTATATGTATTTGAAATTGTAATTGTAATTGGTACAGTGTTACACCGAATTCAAAAGTGAGGGACAGGAAGTGTAACTGCCTTGCGTCAAGTGTCTACTGGGTAAACAAATACAGCCCAGTCCAGCGGAAGTCATGGCTCGGGACAGTGCTAAGGAAAAGCCGGAGCTTGAAAACCCTCTTCCGTGGATTGGGAGCACTTGGGCCTTCCCGGTGAAACACGTAAACAGACAAAGACAAGTGGACAAGATGAAAGCAGTGTGCCGCCATTGTTCTGTGGTGACGGGGAACGGGGACTACAAGCTGGAACCGGTACACCCCTAAACAAACACACCTCACCTCTTTAAGTGCACACAATCACAAACGAAGCAATTATAATCACTTGCAGCCGCCTTCGCCCGATCATGTGGTGGGTTGATTTAAACGAGGGCGACCTCCTATGCTCCAAGTGAGGAATAATAAGGCCTCAGACAAACGAGGCGAGGCGGGGAAGGTGGGTTCCGCCTTTTCGCTTGCCTGCTTCATTGTCATGCCTGGCGGCATCCTGTGGAGTTTCACACGCGGACATCTGGAGAACACTGGGGGCCTCCTGGAGATCCACACACAAAACTTCAAACACGCACTTCCTCAGCTAACAACTAACCAGCACTGTAAAGAAACACACAGCCTTCCCTGACACACTCTCTAGCCTACGAGACAGAAGGCTTTGACTCCTCGTCTGTCATAAAAGCATCGTGATGGAGCAGCAGCTTCACTTTTTATTAACCTTGCCGCTATGGATGAAAATCAATACTTGTGCACTTAACCCTCTGCCAACCCTCCTTCATGTCTTGGTTCTCATTTAGATTAAAAAAAAACAGATGCTAGGTAGCCACCAGCTAAAGAAACGAGGGCATGTATTTTCCCATGAAGCCTCAAAGTTGGTGTTGCCATCAGCTAAGTGGCATTTGTCCTTGCCTGAGCCCACCGATGCATCACCACCATGACTAGGTTCAAAGCTAAAGTGATTACCACTGGGACGGGGAAGCTCATCAATCGTTTAGCTTGGGGCTATTTATTTTAATTAAAATAAAACAATAACTTTTGGCTGGCGACCAGTCCAGGGTGTCCCCCGCCTCTTGCCCAAAGTCAGCTGGGATAGGCTCCAGCATACCCCGCGACCCTAATGAGGAGAAGCAGCGTAGAAAATGAATGGATGGATGATAACTTCAAGCCACCCCATTGAGACATTTGGTCGCGTAATTAGACGCTGCAGATGCGAGCAGCTGGAAGCGCTCATCATCAGAAGAGGATCATTAAGCGGCAGCTCGGACCTTCATTTCGCCAACGCCTGCAGCTTTGGGTGTCAGGCGGACTGACAACTGTTCATAGTGGAGGCCGTCCATCCATCTAGCCAGTCATCCATTCATCATCTCCACAACCAAATAACCAAACAAATAGCCACTACCCCACGCCTTGTAGCAGGGAAACCAAGCTGCTATTAAGAAGATCAAAATGCTCAGTTTGAATTGACATTCTCAAAGAGGCATTCATTTAGCATCTGCTTCGTGTCCAGAACTCTTGGTCTTAATGTCGTTCTGAATCACCAACCGCATAAATGACAAACTCAAACACCTTCTGGTCTCTCAAATACTCTCAAATTGGGTTAACTATGACATGCAAGGCTGAGAGAGCTTTTAAAAACACCCGGTGACTGAAATTCAGATGTGTGGCGTCCCACAGGGTTGGGTTTTAGGGCCTCTGCCGTCGGAGAAGTATGAAACAGCATGGTTGCTGTCATTTTAAGAGAACAAAGTTAAAATATTAAGAGGAAAAAGTCATATTCTAAAAAGAAAAAGGAACAATTTTACAATAATAAACTCATACTATTGTGATAAAAACTAATGTAACTTAAAGAAAAAAGGTTTTTTTTTTTTAATTGTAATATTATGAGAAACAAAACAACACAAAATGAAGTTGTCAGTTTTGGAAGATTTTTGACAATTAGGTTGGATTGGGTGAAAAAGTTACACTATCATGGGAATAAAGTCAGAATATTCAGAGAAGAAAATTTACAAGAATAAAGTTGAAATACAGTCAAACTTGTCTATAGAGGGAGTCTGCAAAAGTGGCCGCTATAGACAGGTGGCCTCTATAGACAGGTTGGCGTCCAGTTTGAATGTTGACCAGTAGAGGGAAAAAAAAGGGGAAAAAAATAATAAGAATGTTGACCAGTAGAGGGCACTGCGGACTGCGGATAAAAGTTGTACAGCACTACTAGGCTTGTTATTATCATGGTTCATGATTCATGGTTTTAATCCTGAACATGAGTCAAACAGTAGCACATCACATAGTACAATTCACAATTTTGCATGTCCAAAAAGGAGTAGGAAGAAGCAAAGCTTATTTAATCCTACCCCTCATCAGTTTCACATCAGTTGCAATACATTTATTCACCTCTTGTTCTTCCAAGTGTACTTTGTAGGTCTACATGACAATGTAGTGCAATCATAGCCAAGGTTTTTACTTACTAAAAGGAAGCTAGAGGCTTAATAATAACTGACAGAATATATCCACCACCCACAGAACAAAGCTGTGCTAGTAATGTCTTACGCTTGTTTTTAATATTTTACTTTTTATACGGCAGAGTGTCATTACAGTTTTAGTTCATCAGGAAGTGACGGGAAGTGACGGGAAGTGACGGTGGGCGTCCCGAGCAGGAGAGCTAGGCTCAGTGCTAGCTGTGAGTTTGGAGAGAGTTGGGAAGTGTGTTTATGTTGGCGTGGATGTAAAGTCCTGCAGTGTTCTCCGCTGTTAATAAAGCCATTAAAGTGCATTGGCGACGTGAGTCTCTCCTTCCCCACAACAAGCGGCATTACAGTATTGACCAGTGCACACCAGGAAATAAACGGTGTCATTTCTTACAGGCATTGGCTGGACAGCTATGTAGTGGGGCTTGTTTAACCTTTGCCTTGTGGGCAAGCAGGAAGGCGAGACGATGCTGAGAGATGTGTGTGTGTTCTGAGCTGCTGTCTGGTGGCCGCGTTCAATAAATAAAGTTGGCAGAAGCAACAGGAGAAGTTTCCTTCTTTGCTTCGGAGCTGAATAACACTGACAAGTTAACAGACTAGTAGCGAACGGAAAAGAAGACGGCTTTGTTTGTGTTGAATACAGAAGATGAGGACTTTGATGGATTTGTGGATGAGAATTGATGAAAAATAACGTGAGTACATTCTAAAATACTTCAATTAAGTACAACCCAACTCAGTTTTGCTCCCGCTGCCGCATGCATGCTAGCGTATGTTTTTTTTTTTATTGTAGCGTCGCTGGGAGCACGTCCTGTTCCCAGCCTACTTTGCGGTAATGTTTTGGTGCAAATGCTCTTAAAGTTACATGTTTGACCAGGAAATAGCAAGCTCAAAAGAAGACGGCTTTTTTATGTGGAACAACTGACAGTTTGTGTGGATCTTGTGAATGATTGTGACTGAGCTAGGACTCAGTAATTAAAGTCTACACACGACGGCTTCATTGATTGAAAAACGAAACTTTTTCGTGCATGAAGCTTCTACTTGAGTCGGTAATTTGGCCGCTAAATGCGGTCAGATATTGACCAAGGGAGACAAAATGGGTGGCCGCTGGCCGCGTTGGACAGGTGACTGCTATACACAGGGTCTATAACATGTACATTTGCTGCGGGGGATTTTTCAGTGGCCGCTATAGGCAGGTGGCCGTTCTATAAAGGTGGCCACTAAGACATAAGACAGGTTTGACTGTAGATATATATTTTAAAAAGCAACAGCAGAAATGGAAAAAAAAACATCTGAAATTTTAAAATGTTTACAATGATTATTTGAGAAGGTTGAAATATTTGGAAAATGCACAAAACACAAGTAAAAATGGGGATGAAAAGAGAATAGAGCAAAGTTCGTACTAATAACGGGCTTTTTCACTTCTATCACAGAGCTGAGATGCAGCTATTTTCTTGAAATATATAAAACGTCTCAGCATATCTCCATGTACTTTACAAAATATCCAAGTGGCTCTTGCATCCTTTCATTTTTCAGTATGTGACCCTCGGTGGAAAAAGTTTGGACACCTCTGCCCTACATACTATTGAATGAAAACCTCTGATAGTGTCAATCAAAACTGAGCATTATTATCTCTTTCCATGCAGAATTGAACTGTGGAAGGTACATCACATTACAAACAGCCACTGTGGAAAAGATTCTTGTAAAGGCGAAGTACAGATTTAGTGTAGCTGCAGCATCCTTTTTTGTTTCCTGGTGTATTTACACACCAGAGTGCATGCCTGGGTCCTGGAAAAGCTGAGGCTTGATGCTGTCGGCCGAAGATAAAACGCTCGCTGGAAGGCTGCCTATCACCAGTGGGCCAGCATCCGCTTCAGCTGGATGGCCTGGATAAGTTGGCCTATCTTTGTGCGCGTCTGTCCAAAACTATTTGAAAGGTGAGAATCACTTGGCCGTCTCTCTAAAGGAGGCTGAGCCCACTGGCCCTGCAGTGAAAGTATTTCTTCCTCCAAACAGCGGGCCAAGCTCCTCCGGCTGGCATCCCACGTCTCCAGAGCTTTGATTCATGGCCGCCGCCGCGAGCCCAGAAGCAGACTCGTTCCTCCGGCAAAGCAGTTTCCTCGCGGATCGGGAAACGTTGGGGAACGCGGCACGGCGCTGCTGGCTGGTAGTGAAGTGTGATTTCATCTTTGTCAGAACATTTCCTCTCAGCTCCTCCCAAAGCGAGTGCAGGCCTTGAAACTTTCATGATGCCGCCATCGCTCCGCTGAGCCACATGTGTCAGCCGTGTCTTAAAAGTGGACTGACAAGTGACCCACATGGAAAGTTATTATAGCTTGGTAATTAATCTGGAGGGAGGGCTGAAGTTTTTTAGATAGCGAGCCGAGCAGATGGCGAGAGGCTTCGTTAAGATTCAATACACTTCAACGGCGACAAGTAGTTACTTTCTCTGAAGCAGACATTTCGGATTTTGTGGCGGGGCCATGACAAAGATGTTCCAGACCAGTGAAGTGCTTTTATGAAAATAAAACAGGGGAGCGCCAACCACTTGACTAGACGTTGTGCAGGAATCCTACATTACTCTTGATCATACATGAGCTCAGGCACACAGAGTAGCAATCAATGCAATTGCTTCTCCCGAGATTGTAACTGCCTCCCTGGATACTTACAGTCATCCCTCCTTTATCACGGCTGATTGGTTCCAGACCCACCTGTGATAATTTCTGGATCCCTTCATCATAAATGGAATATTTTCATAGTTATGGCATAGAAAATGTATTTTCAATACATTACAATCATCTAAATACATTTTTAAACATTATTAGAGCCTTCTAAACCCATATAGTCATCTTTACAGTCGTATTACCTCGGGATGCTCCGATCAGGGTTTTATGCTGCAGATTCCGATGCTGATCATCCATGAGTGAAATCTGCCGATAACGATGCCGATACCGATCACATTGATTAACTGTAGATGTTTCAATTTATATATGATCAGTGCAATGCGTCGTGTGTGTGTGTGTGTGTGTGTGTGTGTGTGTGTGCCCAACATGGTTTTTTGTTTTTTTTTTTCATGGTATGCAGAATTCTTGGCTGCACCCCTGCTATTGGCTAGACCCTAGGTTCCCAAAGTAGGGTACGCGTACCCCCAGGGGTACATCAGTTGTCCAAGGGGGTAGGTGAATAAAAATGAAAATTAGCACTCATCAATCACAATTACAAGTGTGCCTGAACACCTCACGCAGCAAGGAGAACAGAGCAGGAAAGAGACACAGCATGAAGTTGTTCATTGCTCTGTGTGCATCACATGGACAAATAACTATGTTTGATGATTATTTTGTGTTTCATCTTGAAGATTTCATTTATAGAAGTTTTCCAATCCCCGCACAGCGCAGCGGTGAAAACATTGCATGGTCACTGCGATTCCCCTGAAAATTAGGCTTTATCGTTGGTTGCATGTATTTTTGTACTTCGGATACTGCTTTATCGCGATTGTTAAACTTTCCCCTACAAGTTGTTATTAAATTCATATGCAGACTTAAAGCATAGCCATTGTGAAAATGCAAAATGTGACCATGTGAAATACAAATGTTTGACCTGGAAGTACTATAAAATGTGTTAATTAACCACTGAGTTATGTTCAATATTAATGAAGATAAAAAGGTTAATGTTTTTTTAAGTGTGCAGGAGTATGGGGTATTTGGCTTCAGATCAAATGTCTGAAGGGGTACACGACTGTAAAAAGTTTGGGAACCACTGGGCTAGATGAGCTGAAAAAGGTGCCATAAAACACATTAATTTAGACAAAAACACATTTTAATGACTTTTTCCAAGAGAATGTATATCAGCCATGAAACTTACAGAGAATGAGACGCATTTTTTGAGACTTGAGACTCCAAGAGATGGAGCTCAAGCAGGACTTCCAGGTAGCACATGGCAGGGCTCAAAGCGAGAGCGCAGTAGGCGGAACACCGCTGAAAAAGGCTGCTCATCTAGTCGATGAATTAAGCTATTTTTTGGGTTATTAGCTTAGGCTTCTGATTGTCAGTGTTGCCCAGCGACATACACTGAGTCTCGAAAACTCACCATACTCTGACAAGTGTGTGTTCTTCAAATGCCGCATTAAATTAAAGCTTTTTAATGTGCTACCACGGGGAGATATTTTCGTGTCATGTGTTGCAAGGTCCAAACTTTACACCACTCTCACAAATAGCAGATAATTTCACACGGCAGACATGTTTGTTTTGTGTTGGAGCCGCACGCCTGCACAGTGTGAAGGAAAGGGTGAGGGGGGTGCTAGCCAAGACATTCAAGCAAGACACTACACCGCACACAACGACCGCTGCAGGCTACAATAGTACGAGTCACAGGGGAGTGCCTTTTGTGATCGGCGTTGAAAGGCATTTTTTGGCATATGCCGATCACATGCTTTTCCGTTGAATCCGAGCATTCCTAGTATTACCCAATATAGGAGACGTAAACACAAAACATAAGCCATTTAAGACATAAATAAAACTTTTGCTCGTCAGGGGTACAGCGTTGAGTTTTAGCTTGTCATGGGTTACGGCTGCAACAGTAGCCCATGTTATTATTTTCATTATTATTGGCATCATGTTATTATCATGTTGCCTGTTGGGATCATTTATCCTGCAATAAAAGCCTGTTGTTCCAGCAGTCAAGTCTGGTGCTTTTCTCACCCAACAATTACCGCCACCTACTGACCAATGTAGAATACTACATTCACAATACGAATGCCTCTTCTTAATGCCTTGCATTTGTATTTTAGTTTATTTAGCTATTATTATGCTTGAAAATGCAATTTTTTGCTAATAGGAATAGGCTGTAAACAACCACGAAACAGACCTATTTATCCATTAATATATGTTTGGAAAACCACAAAGCCATGAATTCTAACCGCAATGTGGTGAAGAACAACTGTAAATGAAGAAGTTTTAGTCTCACGCCAAAAAAAAAAAGAATAATACAAGAATAAAGTAATAATTCTGCAAGAAAAAAATGTAATATTCCAATCATCTAAGCAGTTTTTTAAATATTATATTCAAATATATGATGATTGATTAGTCCCCTAACCGTTTCCATCTAGGTTTATGCAGATATTTTCATATTTTTTTAAATGCTTTTTTTCATAAAATACTATTTGCCCATAATACTATGATCATTTTTGTTAGCCCTAATACTTACTAATATAATTGAAATAATCACGTTGAAGTAATGTCGTATCACTAACTGATGCGCTAGCTAAACATGCTTGGGTATGCATGAGTGCAGTGCAGTGTGAGTGCAGGGAAAGCTACAATATTTGCTCCAATTCTTAGTCCTGGATGGATCACTTGTTGCTGGGCAGAATTCATAGGGCTGCATCATTTTTACCCCAGAAGCCAAATGATAAACTAGCATGACATTTGAACATAAAAACACGTTTTGTTAATCCACTGCAACTCTTTGACATTTTACGGGTTGGGGGCGCCCCAATTATTTCCACAGAGGGCCGCATAATGAAAAATCAAAGAATGCGGGAGCGGCCAGTTTCAGATTTTTAATTTTGTTAAAAAGGCTGAAACCAATCCAATATGCTAAGAAGTTCCCTATATTTAAAGAAGTTCCCTATATTTAAAGAAAAACAGTCTGCATGTCGGTTTTGTGGTCTTGGCATCAACATTTCCACGTTTTCTCCTTACATCACCTCTTTTTGCCTTTTTTGTGTATTTTCATTTTGAGAATAAAAAATTAGTTGTGGGCCAGAAAAGGCCCCTAAGCCGCACTTTGTACAGCCCTGATTTAGTGTGATCTGAGGTTACGCCGCCACCTAGTGGTCAGGCCTGCACACTGCAGCCTATGCTGTGACATAGATGTGTGCTTACCTGAGCAGTCTGCAGATGCTGCTCCTGTAGCTGAGCCTCTGGCTGGCGGCGGCCACGCTGGGGGGCAACGGCGGCCGTGAAGGGAAATAGAAGAGGACGGCGGCAAACAGTGCAGCGATGGCAGCCAGCTCTGCAGGAGTGCCATGATGCGCGAGAGAGAGGAGATAGCGTGTCATTAACACACACAAATCATACATTCAGGGACGTTCAGGGACATTCAGGACTCTTGAAATAACAAGCTGAAAATGACTTTGACCTCCGATCGTCTGGAGCTAGTCGAGCAATCTCGCCGCTACTTTTTGACGGACAGAAGTCAGCCTGTAATCACTGAGCTACTGATTGTTTCTCCACTGCATCCTGCTATACTAACTGGCCACAGCATTAGGCACACCTGCGTATGTCTATCTATTAGAAATGCTCACTTCTAGGTATTCATTATTCACTATATGGCTGTTATTATTGTGGTGGTATAACTGTATTGTACAATACTACGGTTGTTATTAAGGTAACCCCAATATATGGGCTTGTTGGATATGAGTGCAGTGTGATGGTATTGTTTTAGCGGTTATGCATTCAAATAGCAACGGAACACGGCCAGTTGCTTGACGATTTAGCAGAAATGACAAAGAAACAGTTGGTCTAATCCAAACAAAGATGGCACCACAGGAGGACGATGTTTGCTCTACTCTAATATGAGGAAAAAAGACAAGCTGTTGCTTTAAAAGCAGAAAATAACGGCAAAAAAATGAATTTTGTGTTGCTGATGTTGCAGCTGGATAGCAGTTTCATGCATGCATTATGTATGTATGTATGACCTTTGACGCTTCTTTTTACAATTGACTGTTAATAATGTGACTTAACACATTGCCTGGGCAGTTAATAAGCTTTTATGATGGCCACAGCTCGACCCTGGAACAGATTACTTCCATTATTTATTGTAGGAGACATTTTGTTCTGTTCCACTGAGGGCACAGGCTAAAAGGTGGGACGGTTTGAGACAAAGCAGCTGGTGTCCACCGTCCTTGTGATGACATCTAAAACGTTGGACTGGTGAGTGATGTTAGCATTAGCTCAAACACCGGCTCCAGCCTTCTCTACATGCTTTTAATTTTCTGAATCATTTAAGCATGACACTCTCGCCAATCTATTCTTTTCTCAGCGGTCTGCTTGTACAGAATGTAATTGGCTTCTAATTTTTTGTCCAAAATTCATGGCTCCCTCCGCCTCCCTCACCTGATTGTATTTGTCCCTCGACACCTGGACGGGATGCTAAGCTGATGCGCTATTGATCGCTGGCGGCGGCCAGCTCGTACCTGTATACAAAACCAGCTGGATCTTCTCTCGGATGGTGTCATCCAACATAGCAGCCGTCATCGCCGTGGTGCCCGCCGCCTGAGTGCCATTGGGGGCGGGTACGATGAGAGGTCCCACGACGAAGGCGGCAGCACCGCCCAGGTAGGAGAAGAGCGAGGCCACGGCGGTGGCGGTGGCCCTCTGGTCGGGAGCAAACCACGTGGTGGACAAGAAGGGCCCGGCGCTCATCATGGTCGGACCGGCTAGACCGTTCAGAAGTTGACCTCCGTGAATTAACCTGAGAGAGCAAAGAAGGTGAAAAAAAGACATTTGAATAATGTAAAAAAACACTGCATAGAACTACAGGAAGTGAAAAGTGAAGACATCTATAAGAGCTTCTACTCTTCTGGGGAGACTTCCTACAAGGCTGTGTGAGATCACTGGACACTTCGTCCACCCCAAACTCCTCCAAGCATGCCTTTTATGGAGCTTGCTTTGTTCACTAAGAACAGAAAAGTGTCTTCCCACAAAGTTAGGAGCATACAATTGTCCACAATGGATGAAGAATTAAGATTCTGGGACAACTAAGGACACTTGTCCAACCTAAGGTATTGATTAATGAACTGTGCTTTAGCGATACAGTGGAACTTCAGGTAGTTTACGCCACAATTTTGCCTCGATTTGCGTACATTTCCCGGTTAGCATACAATATGGCGCGTGTCTTGTCACGTTAGTAAGACACTGCGTGAGTCCAACTGTGTTCTTAATGTATTTTTAATCACAAAGCGTCCTTGTTAGGATCCAATCGATCGTGAAGACACGTTGTGGCAGCGAGATCAACACCTTCCTGTTAAACACAAGCTTCCTGTTTTTGAGTTATTTCTTCAATTCAATCGTGTTTTTCACTTTCTGTATCAAAATGCTGCCACTTGAAACTTTCTGTGGCTCCATTTTGGCCTGTTGGGGTGAGAAACACTAAACAACTCATGGCAAAACAGGAAGGTTGTGTTCGACAACAAGGTGATGATCTCGCTGCCACATCGTGCCACATCTTCAGTGAAGGTACAAGTGACCTTAGATGTTCATTTATCCCTTTCTTTCATCATTTACTTGTACTTATATGCATTTCAAATTGTTTTCTGCATGTAAAACTATAATTGTAAAACTAAAAAAATCGGTTTCTGGAATGGATTAATTGGATTGCTTTATTTCTTTTGGGAAAAATGTAATCGATTAGCGTCCGTCTCGGAGTCGGCTCTTCTGTAACGGATTAATGGTGCTAACCAAGGCTCCGCTGTACATCATACTAAGACACAAATGCTAAGGTGGATCACTTTTGGCTGTTTGCATTGTGGTCAAGTGGGACAGGCATCCACTTTGCAATGTGCGTTACTGCCACCTACAGGACTGGAGTGAAACATCATCATCCAGCACTCCACTTGTAACGGGTCTCATTGGATCGTGTACCTAATGAAGTGTCCAGTGGGCATCTACGAAGTCACAAATTGTTGGGTTTGCGTCGTCCCCAGGCAACTTTGAGTGGAGCGTTGAATCATTGACAGTGAAAGCTGTCTATGCCCAAGTGTCTTTATGGGGGAAAGATGGATGTGGCCAAGAAAAGTGCTCATAAAGTGACAGCTGATGGGGGGGAGGGCCGGGCGAGAAGCGCAGAGGTGAGCTGTTAAATGAGGCCGCCGCGGCTGATGATTGCACGGATGGGTATTGATGAGACCAGTGTCAGGCTCGGAGGATCCACAATTACTGTTTGGTGGACCTACTATGCAGGCGGTCCTCGTTTTACGACGTTTCATGGTTATGACGCACCCCCATAAATTATTAAAACTACAAAAAAAAAGATAAATAGTCACCTGCACGCAACAGAAGACTACGTAGCCACGTGCAGCTACAGTGAGGAAGGACAACGTCACTTTTGTTCTTTTTTGTTAACTTTTTTTCCCCATTAAGTCTCCAAAGCATGAGGTAGACTCTTCTGATGCCTGTGCATCAAAGAAAAGGAAAGCCACCACCGTGGAAGCGAAATTAGACACAGTAAAATGCTCAAAAAGTGAATTGCCAACCAACATTGGCCCCATGCTTTGTCTTAGGCATTCAATTTCCGCGCCTATCATGAAGGATAAAGGTGTTACCTTTGAATAAGCAGCGTAGTGGTCTCATTAGTGAGATGTCCTCGTCCCAATGTGCCATCTCTCCCTCCCTTGCAATGCTTATTTTCCATTACTCTTTCATTTAATTCTGGATTTAATCTTTTCATTACTGAATTTATTGGTCCTTCACGTGTTCTGTGTACAGTGTGAGTGATGTGCGTTCATTTAGGTTTAAGTTCTGACTTCAAACTCCTGTACTTCTATTTCAAATTACATTAGTCACATTAGTACAATGATTAGTACAATTTACAACAATTTCAGTCAGGAATTATGTCTGTGTGTAAAATGGTCGCACTAGCCTGGATTTTCTCCAGCACCATGTAAAAACGTCCTGAGGGCAATCAGAATCCAATAGGATCAAAACAACGAGGAAGTAAGGAGAAACGAAACGCGCTTCCCCTCCAAACAAACAAAACACAAAAAAAGATCCTTCAAAGAAAAGACTTCTCACTCTGCCTTTGATTCCCAGCACAGGATGCTCAGCCTCAGGACCAAAGAGATGATTTGGGCCCCTGGAGAGGACTTCATGAAACCAGCAAGACATGAAACAGCGTGCGGAACAAACATGTCTCTGCGGGAGGCCCGACCCACCTCCCTCACAGCACAGCACCGGCCCGGGACTAGCAGGGAACCACAATGTGGCGTTTGAACTGGAGGCACCATACACAGCCACAGCAGCAGCAACACACTTAACACTACTCTCTCTGCAATAGTGACATCTACTGGGGGCGCTGTGCACTGCATCTGCCCACAATGCTACTCATCCGTTACATGGCGCCCGTGACCCGTTACGATTACCGTGCTAATGAATCAGTAGCGTGTCAGTGTTTGCTTATCTGCAGTCTTTCGTTACACTATCTTGTCTTTTACTTCACGCTGACTTGCAGATGTCACGTCCATGGAGCGCCGGGGCATCAGCAGGTAGGGCTTGGGATACTTTGACCTTGAGCTGTGCAGACCAGAGTAGCCGACAGCAAGCTGGTAAACATGGATTCATCAGGGAACATTGAATTACGTTACATCTTTTTCAAATGATCTTAATTACCGCCCACGGTTTCTGTTAAGCTACATGTGAACACAACATGTTGAGACTGCCAAACTTGAGCTTTCGCTCCTGACACCCAGCAACGTCCCTCTTTTTTTGACTTCCCAGAAAATACAGTGGGTAGGTTGAGTTTATTTGTTATTATTTGTTGACTTGTGTTTGTTTGGCACCATGGGTGAGGTAGTTGTCTGGATCGCTGCATATGAAAAGCTACTTAAACCATCAAAAAGGTTGTCTCAGATTGACTGACTGACTACTCGCAAGTCATTTTGCCAGCTTGTATTTTAACAGTTTAAATTAAATACTTTCGGAGCAACCGGTGGGCCGGATTCAAATGCTTGACGGGCCGGATGTGGCCTACAAGATGAATAAATCCTGCCACTAGTCATTACAGTTATAGTTTTTGTGCTTCAATAGTATGAGGTGCTTTTGAAAACATGCAGTCATTTTTAAGACTGAAAACAACACACTTTTTATTTTTCCAATGTTCTCTGTATGGAGGAGTACTATTTTTTCATATAAAACGACAAAGCTGGTTGATGGAACGAAAGCATCAAGATGCAGAGATGCATGTGTGTAACCAAAAAGAGAAAGCCCCCCTTGCAGTGCCATTAATAACAGGACTGAAAAGTGTGGACAGAAAATGTACAAATGCTAAAACTAAGAAAAGTTCAAGTTTTCTTTTCTCACACTGTTGGTAGAATTGTAGAAATCGAATAGAACAAACATGAAGATGAACGATGAAAGAATTATTCAGTTCCCTTTCCCTAGAGCACAGGTGTCAAAATCAAGGCTCGGGGGCCGGATTTGGCCTGCCATGTCATTTTATGTGGCCCGCGAAAGCCTTGAAATAATGCATGTCAAAAGGACACTTATTTTAATATTATTTTAAAAAATATTTGTGTATATATATATATTGTAATTTTGTTATTAATATTAATTTTGTTCTTACTTTTTTAAGCTTTATTTTTCATTATTTTACTTTTATTGTAAAATGATATTTATATTATTGTATTTTTATGTATGCTTTAATTTAATATTTTTTTACTTAATATATTTAAGTAAAACTTTTAATATATAAAAATACAATAATTTAATAAACATTTACCATTACATTTACAATAAATAATAAAATGATATATTCAAGTAAAAACAAAGTTAATATTACTAACAAAAACAACTTGAAAATATATATTTTTTAAATCAAAAAGACAATCTTTCTTGCTAAATGTATTTGTTGTCAATATTGACAAAAAAAACTTTTTTGTTGTCAAATCCAATTTAAAATGACAATTTTTTATTAGTTATTAATGAAAAATGTATGTAATACTTAATTATTAACACATTTCTAAAATAGAATGATAAACAGTGGCCCTCCGAGGATAACCAGAACTGCGATGTGGCCCACGGTGAAAACGAGATTGACGCCCCTGCCCTAGAGGGAAACTGGGGGGAAAAAAATAAGACAAAAACTGTGCCAAAACAATTATACAATGCAAAAAAAAATGCAACTGGATCTTGTGACGTTAAGACAAAGTGTGGTCCTTTTCCATGAAAAAAAATGATTGTTAAGCTGCATGGGTGTTACTTTTGCGCTTCAATCCCCTGACGGACGTCTCCCCCCCAGCCTCATGAGACAAGGAAGTAAACAGACGGCGAACAACACTGACTGGTTTAATCAACAACAAGGCTTCATAGGGTGATTCAATCCAAGACAACCATCTGCCAATATTGATAATTCTGACGACAAGGCTGCGGAGCCCGCAGGAAACACTTCATACCGGATATGACATTAAAATCTTTAAAAGCACATGACGATTGAAATGACCTTCTCACCTTGTCTGAACTAGTGATCAGGGCAGTAATGGAATTATTATTATTTATCTTTTTTTTTATTGCGTCCACCTGTCTGAGCTGCTCTCTCAAAAATAATTACATTTATTTCACCAGGAATAACTGGACTGCATTAAGAAGGGTGAAGATGTTAGTTTAAATGTAATTTTTGTGATATGCAGACAAGATGGATATTTCATGCCTGAAGAGAAATTGAAATGAAATGAAAATGATAATACTTTGAAATAATAAATCTAAACACATTTAAGTACATTTTCATTGTTAAAAAATTGAATCAATTCAACATAAATTAAAATAATCAATTAAATAAAACTAAACTAAAATTGAAACTAAAATAAAAATAAAAATAGAAAAGCACAGAAGAGCGCCGAACTCCACCAAGCGCCATATTTCCCCCCCATATTGTGATTTACACCATAAATGTTAGTCCTACCTACATTTCTTTTATCTACATATTTAGATTCCTTGACCATGAAAACATACATTAGCAAGTGGATTCATAATGATGTCAATATTACTTCAGTAGTTATTCACAAAAATTGGTTTTCTTCTGGATCTACAGTAGCTCCATAGCTTTTGAAGATACAACAAATCCGTTGGCACAATCCAGATTCCACAGTGTCTTGGCTATCTATATACTGTATAATGGTGTTTGATGCATGTTTATGGCTTCATTTGTTGTCTTCCTTTCATGAAAATTCCAAAGGTCCCCTATTTCTATTTTTTTTCATGTTCTGGATCAAAGTATCCGGAATTATTCCATTATCTGCATCAGTGTTTGATATTTTGTAGAGTTTTATTAACAAACGGCGAAAATGGTCACATCTCACAATTTTAAAGAATCCAATTTTAAAAAATTCCTGCATCCAGATGGTGATCACCCCCAAAATGTTTGGCTTTTCGGTGGCATCTTCCTCATTCCAACCAAATGGCTGTGGGTGCATCTTAACGATTGTTGCTTTGCACCGGAGTGAAAGAAAGAAAGCGTGGAACCAGCCTTGGTTGGGGCGTGCCTCAACGTGAGAGAATAAATGCTCGGATCTTGCACCATCCCCTCATTTTAGAGCTGTCCTGTTTAGTCTTTGAGCATGAATCGATGACGCCTGCTTGGATGCTCGGATGAGAGGCCAACGTCTTCTAACTGTCCGGTTGTGCAAACATTTCAGGCAAAGCTGAGGGCAAACACCACAACTGTGATGTGGCCCGCGGTGAAAGCAAGATTGCCGCACCTGACCTGGAGTGACAACATGACAGCTGTCAAGTAGATGAAGAAAACTCGGAGGGTGTCCAAGTTATTGACGCACTAACATAGACAGCCTGTGATGAACCTCACTCCATTCCAAGACAATTGCTTATTTGACAGTTTCCCAAATAGAGTCTGGCACCAAACCTCCTGTTGAGACTTTTACAAGGTGGGTCTGAATTAGCAGCACCCTCTGCTGGCGGCAGACCTGTGTTAACATCTACAATTGTAGGTTACTTTCACTGCTTTCATGGCCTTGATGACACCAACGTTCCAGTGAGCATAGCGCAGGCAATTCTTGAGACTCCAAAATGGTGAAACTGAGTTATCGTGCCCATCCAGAGTGTGCAGCATCATTGAATTCATGTGAAACCCACGTTAACTTAGCCTCATTGTCTGTGGCTGACCTTGTTTCCTCCCTTGGCGCTTGTTTTTTTATTAGTGCTTGTATGTCTAAAAAAACAAAACACCTCTATCAGCTAGAAAATGTTTCAGATGTTTTGTGTGGACATTGTTCATGACATGTCGTTCAGTGTGGTACTACAAGTAAATTCTAGTCATTGACTTTACTCAGGATAGGTCTGTTTAGAATTATGGTGCTGATTTGAATGAACATATTAAGAAATTCACCTTAACGGCTTTGTTATTAAACGACTGAAAATAAAAAGCACTTTATTACCGTCTACCTTCGGACTTGAATTATTCACGCAGGTGCCTCATCCCCCTTGACGCCATCTAGGTCATGACAACAATGGGCTTTTAATCATTTTGACAAACTGCCTGATGAATAAGTCAAAACAAAGCCCACGCAGCCCCCATTACAATTCACAGCGTGTGCACAGAGCAGCATGAATTCAATTACGGGAAAAAGCGCATGACCTCGCCGAGCACCAACAGACATTGGCACAACAAGGAGGAGGAGGAGGAGGAGGAGGAGGAGGAGGAGCCTTACCATCGACGGACAGGAGGGTCTGACAGCGGGATGCTGCGTAGGACCGCCCCCAGCAGCATGAAGAAGGCCGACAGGAGGAGCGACTCCCGCAGGCCTGCAGGATATAAGACGTGATCAGACAAGGTGAGAGTCAACAACCTAGTTAGTCTGCTTAAAGTGCACTAAAAAGTACAGTTTGGAAGAAGAAATCCTTCACCAGCCATGTAAATACAGTGTTCCCTCGCTACATCGCCGTTCGCCTTTCACGGATTCGCTGAACTTTTTTAAGTTCAATTTTGCATGTTTTCTTTTCACAGCGTATGAACGCACATTGTGTTCTGCGTCCTTCTGGTGTATTACAGCGACCTGGTATCTTGTTGTATGTGTCTGTTACTGTATTTACTACTGCTACCAGTAGAGGGTGTTGTATACGCATGTGAGAGTTGAAGACGTGTGCAGCTACACCTCATCTCAGGATATGCTTGTACACATATTTAGGAACAGCCAGCGAAATATAGAGCCACAACAGTCCTTATTGGCTCAGGGAGAACCCGCCCATTGTGTTCTGCGTCCTGATTGATTGGCTGTAGACCATTGCCAATCTCCTTCGTGCCGTTTCTGCTGTGGTCAATAGTCGCTAGCAAACTAGCTATCTGTGTGAGCTGCTTGCTAACCGCCAATAAACAACAGAAGAAGAAGAAGAAGAATAAGGAGCTAACCGGCTAAATGAATCTTCGGTTCAAGGAGGAGGACAAAGAGGAGTACGACGGATGGAGCAATATGTTTTAACAAGGATACAAAAACGCTACAGCCCAACAGCGCCAGGACGAGGCACGTGAGACACTTCATAATTTCATGTGTCCACCCTGGTAGGTTGATCATTAAAATCCAAATGAAATGTGAACTTTGAGAGTGTTTAGACAAGAGAGAAATGTGACAAAATGTTAATGCCTGTCTGAGAAAAGTGTATAAGGTGTATTGTGAGGGCTTTTAAGGCCTTAAAACATATATAATAATTGTAAACAAATAAAGATGGCTACTTCACGGATTTCACTTATTGCGGACTATTTTGGGAACCTATCCCCTGCGATACACGAGGGAACACTGTAGTGTGACATGGAAACAACAATGGTGGAGATCTTTCTTCTTGGTTTTTCTGACGTTTTCCCATTGTGGAAATGACCAATGTCTCTCCCCCAATCAACCAATATAAACTGTATCAGCCATGAGTAGCTATTACCTAAAATCTGCAAATTTGCCTAAAATATAGCAGAGAAAATATCTTGTTAGTGAAAAATACGTACATTGATTTAAGATACAGTGGAAGCTTGGTTAGAATCCACTGCGGTTAGCGTGTTTTTCGGTTAATGTAAAAAATTTAAGCCACAATTTTGCCTCGGTTTGCGTGCATTCTCTGGTTAGCGTACAATATGGCACGCGTCGCGTTGTTGATACACCACGTGAGTCCAACTGTGTTCTTAATGTATTTTTTATTACAAAACATCCTTGGTAGCTGGAAGTCAGCTACATCACCCATCTATGATGTCATCAGCAGTTGACTCTCAAAGATGTTAACACAAAACTTGTTTTTATAGTTTTACAATTATAGTTTTAATTCTGCATGCATATAAATGACAAATTAAAGGAATAAATGAACATTTAAGGTTACACTGCCGATGTGGCAGTGAGATCAACACGGACACCACCTTCCTGTGTTATCATGAGTTATTTCGTGAATTCAATAGTGCTTCTCACCTTTTTTATCAAAACATTGGCTTTCGCAACTTTCTTTGGCTCCATTTTTGGGTTATTCAGGTGAAAAACACCATTGAATTCAATAAATAACTCATGGCAAAACGGGAGGGTGGTGTCCAGTGCGTATGTCTTCTGATTCGGTTAGGGTCCGTTTTGGTTAGAGTCTGACCACCTGGAATGGATTAATAATGCTAACCAAGGCTCCACTGTGTTAAATCTTGCTTCTTTTTTTTTTGCAGTGTTCAGATTGGATTTTAGATCCATTTTTGCTGTCGTGCTAGTAGACCAGTGGTACAGCAAACCAATGGATTCAGCCATATTGGCTTTTTTTTATATATTATAAAACCAAGCCAAGACATTGTAAATATTTAAAGAAAAACAGCCTGCATGTCAGCTTCATGTTATAGTTGACAAATTATATTGTTATTATTGCTACATTTTTACCTTTTTCTTGTTACAGTACACCTTTTTGCTCTTTTTTCAACATGTTGTTTTAATTTTCATGTTTAAATGTATTTTTAGAATGCGCCACCGGCCAATTTAAAAAAAAACCAAAAAAACAAGTTGTGCCGCCAATGACCCCTGGCACTTTGGACACCCCTGCCTTAAATGGATGGTACAGAATACTTTGACTGCTAACAGAGATGTTCACAAGCCTTTTTTTGCAACTCAAAGACAAGCCTCAGGTCTTTGGTCACAACTCCAAGTCTCAAGTCTTTGTGGGGTGAGACTTGGTTAAGTCTCAAGTCTTTGGCCGCGAGTCCAAGTCACGTCTCAAGTCTGTAAAAAAATAAATGTCTCATGTCTCTTCTTGTTTCAATGAGCCTCCTATCATAGTGTCATCTGGGAATGCGTAATATGGTTACCATGGTTACGATGTCAAAAAAGGAGGGAATGACATTAAGCTCCTCAGACGGTTTAGAGTTTCCCATTGTTAACATGTGGAGGAAAAAAAGAAAAGAAAGGGGAAAAAAACCCATGATTTTTTCACGACTCCCAAAGCACGAGTCAGAGTTGAGTGTGAAGCCTTTGGAGCACGAGTACAAGTCTACTCTGTGGTCTCTCTGTGTGCGACTTAAGAACTCGAGTCCCCATCTCTGACTGCTACTGATGTGAGGGATCCCACAGTTCCTCATTTAATGAGTGACAACAGGAAGCGTCTTCTAGATGGGGTGTGGAAGCGGCCTTTTTGCAGTTTCACCACGCCAGACTTGCTTGGGAAACTAAACTTTCTGTTCTACTCTCGCGTCATAGGCGTCGGTGGTTGTGCTATATAGACTATTTAGGAATGACTGTGGGGAGAGCGCAACAGTACATTTATGTTGAGGGATGTCTGCCCACATTAATGTAATTATTTCCGACAGTAATGATATCGATTTTGGCCATTTTTTTCTACATTGTGTTGCATATTGCAGTATTTGTCTTATTTTGCAAAAAACAGCGCCACCATGGCATCACAGTAAAAGAAGCATAATGTGTTCATTACAGAACGTTTGCCTATAGCGGTATCGGTAATGAAGTGCTGGACAATTTCAGATATCGGTAATAAAGCCAATATCCAGCATCTCTATTTACGTTTTCTATTTTAAAGTTTAAATTAGGGTTTGATTCAGGGCTACCCAAAGTGTGGCACGGGGGCCATTTGCGACCCAGGGCTGTTTTCTTATTGGCCGCGGCACATTCTAAAAATACAGTTGTTCCTCGTTTATCGCGGATAGTTGCTTCTCAGAACCAGCCGCAATAAGTCAATTTCCGCAAAGTAGGATTCAATATCAATAAACTAAATATTTTCATAGTTAGAGCATAGAAAACCTGTTGATGACTTTCTAAATTAACATTACTAGAGACCTCTTGACGTGAAATAACACCACAATAGTCACTTTTACACTCCTATTATTCTTTTTTTTTTTTTACATCATTTTGGAATTTACTTATTCTAAACTTAAAATGTTTCAAAAGGGGTGGGGAAGAAGGACGAAGAAGCCAAAAACTTACCACTTCCCCATACTCTATCTCAGCCTTGGCACGTCGGCACGTCTCATAACAAAATGTCTCATAACATTACTGATGCCTAGTGACCATAATAGTACGTATAAAACTTGTCTTTCGATATGTTTTTACTAATAATAGGCCATGGTCAAAAAAAACAAAAACAAAAAAAAACAAATCGCAAAAATCAGGAGTAATTGAAAATAACAAATGTAAATAATGTCGTAATATTATGAGGAAAAATACCATCATTTTAGTAGCATTATGTTGAAATACTCAAGAAAAGCAAAGTTGCTAATATTATGAGAAAAAATGAAAATGAGATTAGCGGAAAAAGTTCTGATACAAGAATAGAGTCAAAACTTTATGGGAATTAAGTCGTAATTAAAGAGAAAGTTGAAATAGTTGAAAAATGAAAAAAAAATGTAATTTTATGAGAATAAAGTCAAAATATGAATTAAAAAGTTTTATTCTAATGAGAAAAAAGGTGCAAAATTAAGGTGGGGAAAAACATGAGTATGGGAATAAAGTCACAGTATTTTGGAAATAAAGTCATAATATTCCAAAAAGTACATTTACAAAGATTATTTAATAACAAATATTTGAAAAAAAATGGAGGAAAAAAAAAAGAGCGCAAAGACCGACTTTAGTCATGAAACGCTTTCTCACCGATATCACAAAGCTGCGCAGTTGGGGCCTCTGCATCCTTTCATTTTTCAGTATGTGTGAAAAGTTTGGACACCCCTGGTTGAATTGGTCGTGCACAGTGATCACCAGTGCATATTCAGTTCATCAACAACAGAGCTACGGAAAAAAAAAGATCCTATAAGTCATGACAGGCACCGTTTTAACCCAGATCTTGTGCCGGGAGCTTCATCAAGATAGCATACCTCATCAAGTGGTTTGTTTTTTAAGCGCGCAGAACCGGAAAATCCTGAGAGGGCTCGAATGCCACCAGGAGCAATTAAAAAAAACATCCAGTGTCAAACACAGACAGGTCACAGGTCAAGTACATTTTTCACAGAAGTCGACCCTGAACGCATCACATCCACATTTTCTCACCTTGTTGATCATAAACAGCTTTTACCCTCAGGGATCGAGTTACGTCAGAGTGGACCTGTGTGCGCGTGTGTCATACATCGGCAACAAGTAAGGCCTGTCTCTGCTTTAACAAGGTTCCATAAAGGAGGTCTTCATAACAGTTTGTGACTGCTGACCCGGTTGAATAAGCAGCAAAGTAGAGTCACGGCTTTCCAGGTCTGACAATCACCATGTGTCTTATTTCATGTTTTTATGGTCGTTACACCACCGTGACATGTTTGAAGAGAGCGTTGTGATGAGTCAAACATCACAAGAAGAGTTACACAATTTCTGGCAAAGTTTTTTTCTATTTCATGAGTCACATGATGGGCCGCAAGGTGGCCTCTTAGTGGTCCGGGTTCAAAAGTCTGCTGGAACATCTGTGTGGAGTTTGAATGTTCTCCCTGTGCCTGTGGGCTTTCTTCAAGTACCCCGGCTTCCTCCCTCATCCCAAAAAAAGCTACCTGGAGACTAAATTGTCCGTAGATGTGAATGTGAATGGTAGTTGGACTATATGAGTCCTGTGATTGACAGGTGAACAGCCCAGGGTGAACCCCGCCTCTCACCATAAAAGTCAGCTGAGATAGACTCCAACTCCCCCATCACCCTAATGTGGATAAATGCTATAGAAAATGAATGAACCAACACATGCTAGTGAAAAGCTACTTTACACAATGTTGTGATGCCTCTACTTTCAATTTGTAGCATGTGAAAGACTTATTTGGTAAATAGGAAGATTTTAAGCATTGACTAAAGTTGCTTTAACCCTAATGAAGACGCTAGGAATCACAAGAATCCACTTGTTAAAATTGATAATAGAACCTGTGTGCCGTGATACTATTGTTATCACAGGCTTTGTTGTGCTTCTTAGCATTCCAGATACAAATCAATACGTTATATTGAGCAGGAAGTTGGGTTCAAATCTACTCAATATTTTCTAGACACGTTCTTTTTAGTGAATTTTAAAGCAGACGTCCGACCTCACCTCTTTTATCCATGACCCACATGAACAGCAGCCATGGGATGAAGCCCACTGGACCCCACAGAACCAGTACGGCGATGTCGGACTTAGTGAAGCCGAAGGCGTGGACGGCCGAGTTCTGGATGGGCCCCCAGAAGTTCCACACCATGCCCTGCATGAGGGCCAGCAGGGAGAATAGGCTCAGAACCAGCCATCTTCGACCGAATACTCGGCTGTTGACTGGTGGACCGCTCGCCTCGGCATGAGACGGGACGAGAAGTGGCTCCCTCTCTGCCTCGGTGCTCGAAGCGGCACCCATCCTGGATACACCGTGAGATGGCTCAAGCTGAAAGCCGTCTTTAGTGACCCTTTGGCGTCGGTGAATAAACACTTGTCTCCCTTGCTGTCGCTAACAAACAAAACAACCGGACGCTTACGGAACTGAACTGCGCGTGCGCTCAGGAGTCCAGTTTCCGCTGTCGAAACCTAAATTGGAAACTATGGCCCTTCAGCCGCCATTTCGGCTCGCCTTGTGTAACTAGCTGGAGTCACGGCGTTGCTCCGTGAGCGGAGCCGTAATGGAGTAATTTCCACAGTGAGCATGTCTAAACCAAACGGAAATAGGGTACGTCACTTCTCCGTCACGTGAAGTTTGTTTACCTCTGTCCAAATCTCCAAAGCACGTGCTTTGAGAAGGTGGGAGCCCCTTTGTTTGAGCACCTTTTCCTTGTTTCTTTTTTTGGCAGACGACCACACTCCAACTCGACGGTATGTTGTTTTGCATGACACGAATATACACGACATGCAGCTGCTGTTTGCCATTTGATGTCGGTACTTACGTGACGTTTATCAACGCAGAATAGCTTCGAGGTGAGTTCATGCTAACTAGCTTTTAAGGTGACCGACAGGAGCAAATTACGCACAGCAGGCTCGATTAATTGTTTATCGGTGCTTCAAATGCCATTTTTGACCCGAAATTGGTGCATGTCACGATCACCTCTGTGCTATCAGTGTTGTTGTGTGGTGATGCTGCAAACTATACAAAAATGTCGTTTGTTGCCCCATTTTTCAAATGAAAATAAACATCGTGAATAGAAAGTAATGCAAAGTTTGTATTATATAGATATCATAATTACATTGGATAAAAAAAGCAGTCCTGCGATTGGCTGGCGACTAATCCAGGGTATACCCCGCCTCTCGCCTGAAGTCAGCTGGGATAGGCTCCAGCATACCCCCGCCACCCTCGTGAGGATAAGCGGCAAAGAAAATGTATTCTATTAGCCTAAAGGCGAAGGCCTACAAGCTGAGCCTACGCATGATCAAGGGTGTCTATTTTTAATGGAACCATAGGTCTGCATGTATGCCTCTTTTTTTCATTTGATGCAGTCATTTTTCACCTCTTAATTTCCAGACATCGCCACCAAAAAAGACGCAAGGTTGTCAATCCTCATCGCCAACCTGGTGTAGCACTATCGCATCGTGATAGGTTTCTTTAGCACAAAAGTGAAGATTCTTCTTGATAACACTTTGAAGCAGTAGCAGATGCTGAGCGATACAAACGCGTTTTAAGCATTTGCAAAGATTTGTCATGAAACTTCATCTTCCCCGGTCATGACACATCAGCATCTCAGGAGAAGATGACTCAGGTAGAACCACTGAAAGTCAAGTGCAAGACAGCAGAGGTGGAGATCCATGCATTGGTAAAGCGAGTAGTAGTCAGTCCCTCTCCTATTGTGACTACAATAGTTGCTCCTCAGGAACCAACATCATCTGCTGGGTCCACGAGTAGTACCAAGGAAGTACTCAACCCCGGGGAAGAGAAGACTTTATGTCCACATCAAAGGCTGCTCTTACACAAAAGTATCAGTCCAGAATTTGAGTCAATCAATTATTTATATATCGCCAAATCACAACAACAGTTATCTCATGGCACTTTACACATGGAGGTCACATTCATAAATGAAAAACAGAGAGCCAACTGAAACCCCGCATGAGCAAGCACTTGGCGACAGAGGAAAGGAAAAACTCCCTCTGGGGAAGAAACCTTGAACAGAACCTAGGCTATGTGTGGCGGCCGTCTGTCTCGACCGGTTGGGTTAAGATATAAAAATAGAGTAGAGGGATAGATGGTAGATGATCAAGCCAGAAGTCTGAGTCCAAGAAACATAGAGGAGTGTCTCTGATACTGTACATATCAGCGTATCAGGGGTCAGTTCTAACTGTATGCGTTAGCAAAGAGGTAAGTTTTAAGTCTTTTAAATAGGGAGAGGGTGTCTGCCGCCCGGATTGAGTTGGCGAGATGGTTCCACAACAGAGCCTGATAACTGAATGCTCTGCCATGGAAGATGACACCTAGGTCTTTCTGACTGCATCGTGGGGGGTGAGTGCCAGACCATCTGGGGCAGTAATATCATTTGCAATGTTGTCTCTGAGGTGCTGGGAACCAAGGACTGTGATTTCAGTTTTATCAGAGTTTAACAGTAAAAAGTTTGAGGTCATCCAGCTCTTTATGTCGTTGAGACACACCTGGAGTTTGGACAGCTGACTAGTTTGGTTAGGTTTCATTGATAAGTACAGTTGTGTGTCATCTGCATAGCAGTGGAAGTTAATGGAGTGTTTTCTAATGATATTGCCTATTTTGTGAACTGAAAAATCCCAAACATGTCGACAATCAGGCTCTGAAGACAAAGAGAGGGAGCATTGAATTAAAGAACCAGAAGATTCAAGAACTGAAAGCCAGCTTAAAAGGAGCACCGGTGGCAAGAGAGTTTGCAGAAGAAAAGGCTAAGTTGCTGAGCAATCGATCAGCCAAGAAAATGGGGAAAAGAACTGTTCCAGTGCAGCTGTACAAAGAAGTAAATAAATAAACTGAGAGACAAGGAAGAGCAGGTGAAAGGCTTAAGAGTACGACAATTTCTTTCTTCAAGAAGAAGTTGAAGATTTAAATGGCGTCCAAAGTGGACCACAACACCGACTCCGCATCAACAAGAATGACTGTTATTGACTGCATAGTGAACAAAACACCAGCTGTAAATATTCCAAGTCCCCTGAGCCGGGTGCATAAGACACATGGTCTCGAGGTAGACTGTTTCGCAACATAGAAGCTCAACAAAAATATAAACACAAATACTTGACTTTTTGTTCCCATTTTTCACGAGCTGAACTCAAAGAAAACTTTTTCTATGAACACAAATGGCCTATCTTGTTTGCAAATCTGTCAAAATTAGTGTCAGTGAGCACTCATAATTCATAACCCATCCACCTTACAATGGTACCTTAATAAGGGATTAGATTTCATGTAGCGCCTCAGTCACACACTGGTGGTGGTAATCTACATCTGTAGACACAGACTGATGGAAGTATGGCTGCCAATTCACACCTGCAGCCTCTCCGACCACCACCTCACATTCATACACCAGTGTGGGCAGCACTGGAGGCAAGGTGGATGAAGTGTCTTGCCCAGGGACACAATAACGGTGACTGGGTGGAGGGTGCGAGGATCAAACCACCAACCTTCTGGTTGCTGGACCACCTCCTCTACCGCCTGAGCCAGTGCCGCCCAACCGTTAGGTTAGCCATAATAAAAGGCCACTACAAAATATGCAGTTTATCTGCACTGTACTCTCCAAAGTGCAGGATGCCATCGAATGTGAGCATTTCCCCACTCGAGCCTGTTACGACGATGAACTGCAGTCAGGTCAAGATCCCGATGAGAATGACATGCAGATGAGCTTCTCTGAAATGCCTTCTGACAGCAGCTGTCTGTGTGGCGGGTCTCAGGCGATCATGGAGGTGAAGATGATGGATGTGTGGTGCCAAATTCTCTGAAAAGCCCAACAGCTCTGGTGGAAATTCCTGCAGTCAGCGTTGCCACGTCTGTGGCATTGTGCTGTGTGATAAAAGTGCACATTTTGGAATGGCCTTTTATTGTGGCCAACTATGCAGTCTAATGAAAATTGGGAGTTTAAAAACAACTGATGTGTTTATGTTTTTGTTGAGTGTATACATGTGCGTATGTGGCTCACGCAGTGCGTCCACTGCCCGTCGAGGGGGAGACGCGCTTGATGAGCGCCTGCAGCCCTGCCTTTGCCTGTACTGCGTCCATGCAGACGGCCACACAGTCCTCCCGTTTCAGATCAGCTCCTTTCTAAGGCTGACAGAGAAGCAATTGTCATTGTCAGTTTTACGTTTTGCTGGAGGTGCTGTCACAATATTCCAGTATGCTAAACGTGGTGCATTGGAGGGTTTCCTTCTTCGTCTATTTGGAAGTTTTTTTCTTCCTTGTCTTTTTCCCCTCAAACGCTTGTCCCTTAAAGAGGACAAAAATGCATTGCTGGTTCTCAGGTGATTATTGTTTTATCTTGAAGTCGCACGGACCTTAAGAAAATACTCAGCTTCTGAACCCTGACCGAAAACCCACCTTCCATTTGTACTACCTCAGAAGCTTAACAAATGAAGGAGGCACACCTACTCCTGTGGATATGCATATTGTTGTAAATGACTTAGGTGGAAGTATGGAGGAAAAGGCTTCTTGAGACGTCATCTGTACTTCTGTGTAGAAGGTGTCGGACGTTTCGCTCCTCATCCGAAGAGCTTCGTCAGCAAACTAATAAGTGCTGGTAGCTTAGGCCTAAAATACAGTAAGAGTGGGCGGAATTGGTGTGCCAACACCCTCCTCCTATTGGTTCGTTACACTAAGCCTGGGCGGAGCAGTGGTATAATCCTATCCTGTTATTCACACCTACGATAAAAGGGAAGTGTCGCTCCCTTAGGTGGAAGTATGGTGGAGACGCGTTTATCTTTGAGGACGTCACTGATTACAAGTCAATATCTATGTCGTGTTTTTGTGTACATTACAGGCAATGGCCGCCCACACCCCAGCCTTCAGTCCAGATCAGGCCCAGAGGATTGTAGGTCACTTGCAGGAGCCTGCTGTCTTCTTGAACATGACACACGGCTGGCCTGTCCTCCACTGGACTGCAGAAAACCTGTGCGAACGTCTCGGGGACAGAAGCGTTCGCTTCCGACTGGGGAGAAAAGGCGAGACTAACGGTAACAGCAAAGATTGTGCACACCGTGTGAAGCAGCGTTGGTCTTTGTGTGAAAACATCCTTGCACTTTTGTCTGTTAAAAGCGAAAACAACATTTCTTCTTTTGTTTCTTTCTGCCCGTAGTGCCGCTCTTTGAAACCCAGTGTGCTTACATTGAAGCAAAGATGGCTCACTTTCTGAGTTGGGTCAAAGGTGAGGACGGGGAGGATGTGGGTCCTTTCTGTGACTACTCCTCGTCAGAGTATTGGGCCTATGCTGACTACAAGTACATCGCCATGCTCTTTGCAGATCAGCCGTCCATGTTTGAGGTAACCTCGAGCCTGCAAACATAGGAGCTCCTCAATTTGTTCATGAAAATCACAGCTGGAACTAACGGCCATTAAAACCTCTGCTTCTCGCAAAGGCTTTATAAGCCGTTGTCAGCATAACCAAAAGCATGGGTGGGTTGTAAACATAAGTGGGACCAACTTGATCGCACTGTTGCCAAGTCCTCAGTAAGAAAAGTGGCTTTTGGCTGTCCTAGAAGTCGCTCGATGATGTCATTGGTGAATTTGCACATTATTTGCATATGATATCGTAAGAGATGCTATAGGAAAAAAGCATAACCTCGTAGGAGAGACAAAAAAAGTGAGTCAAATACCAGAAAGCTCTCCGACAACGCCAGAAAAAACGGCGCTAGATTTGTCGCTAGTCGCATTTGAGAAAATGGCACCAAGAGGGTTTGGAATGTCGCCAGATTTAGCAACAAGGTCCGGCAACAGTGTTGCTTGGCTTTGAGCATTAATTTAACATTTGCATTTTTGGGGGGGAAGTGGTGCATCATCCTGGGATGTTTCTGATGTATCCAAATAGCGGTGCAGTTGGCCCTTGCCACTTCACGCTTCAAACTTCGTGGCTTCACTCTATCATGGTTTTTCATAAATATATTAATTAATAAATCTTGCTGTTTTGTGGTTGAATACGATCTGTTATTAGTTTAAAAAAAATACCTATTTAAACTAAATTTCCGCCTTTTTTTGCCTTAAGCATTTTGAAGCATAAAAATGGCTAAATGAAGTGAAATACAAATACAATGATATGTAGTGGTCACTAGGTGTCAGTAATGTTGCTGTAATGTTCTGTGAGACACACAAGCACCACACTAGGATCGCCGGAACAACAGGCTTTTATTGCAGGTTTGAATGAGGTACAACAATGAAACAGGCACAATAATCACAAAGTTAAAAACACAATAATCCCCAACACAGGCTACTGTTAGTTATTGTGAAACTCAAGTCTGAATCCCCAACGTCATTTCCCTTCTGCGCCTGAACACATTTACAGCAACACACACAAGCAGGAGTCTTGTTAATGTCTTTAATGGCTTATTTCCCAAATATATAGTGTGAAGGCAACTATAGGGGTGTTGTTTTATGTCCAGAGCTCTCTAATAATGTAAAAAAAAAACGTATTTAGAAGGTTGTAAACAGGTTTTCTATCGAAAATAGCATAAAAAATGCTCAGTTATGGCAATGGCTTTCTGACTGGGTGGGTGGGTGGGTCACATGGGTTGGGGGTCCGGGGCCAGTGACCCACCATATCCAGCAGATGACACCCACTTTGTAATGCAAGTTACTGCCACCTACAGGCCTGTAGTGGAATGTCATCGCTTGACACTTGCCATCAAACGAGTCAGTCGGTCATGTTGAGGATTGTTCGGCCTTGACGGACGTCTGCGTTCTACTTAATGACATTCTAGATGTTTTACACGAGTGTGATTCTGCTACTAGTAAGACCCAGAAGACAAAGTCCTGGCATTCCATGAACGTACACTGCACTGAAGGAAGATGGAAATACATTTTAAACCAGGCTGCTTATGATTGAAACTATTATATTCATATACTATTACCATTTTATAAGAAGATTAAAAGGCTTCAGGCAATCCCACAGTGTAAATTGAATGACAAAAAATAATCCTCAGGTTTTGGCAGTTTCATTTCAAATGCAGAGCTTCTCCTTACAGCGTGTGAGAGATAAAGACATTAAAGGGTCGTCTCTTCCCGAGCGCCGAGCACGCACACGCTGACTTTTATTTGGCAGATTAATTTTCCCAGCGTGTCCACCTGCCATTATCGCTGCTTTTCAGCAGGCAAACGGTGCGCTGTCAAATGTGCCTCAAGGCGAGGCTGACCCGTTTGCCATCTACTGCTGCCTGCTTGTGTGATGACGACTTCATTTGACAGAGCGGAATATTGTTGTCGCAACATAAAGTCATCACTGCAGCTACTGTGTTTGTGTTACAGGATGTAAAGTGGGAGGTGTTTGGGTTCGAGGGGCGGAACGGACAGGAAAGCACCTTATGGATCGGCTCAGATGGGGCCAACACACCATGCCACCTGGACTCTTACGGCTGTAACCTGGTCCTGCAGGTACAAGGACGGTAAGCGCTGACATCGTCGCAGCGTGGCTTCTGCTTCTAACAGATGCACTTTCACTTTCACCACGACGCTGATTTGTAAGAACTTTGCATCCACACTGACAAACATGCCATTTATAAAACAGTCGTTTTCTTGATGGAGTTCGGATCAGATCAGCTACAATAACGTAATAGCAGGTATCATAAAAGTGTAAGAAACCATAACCACCACCACATATTTTTGGTCAAACATGTTCGGCTGCACTGTCCGCCCGGTGTGCAGGAAGCGTTGGCACCTGTTCCCACCAGAGGACACGTCCAAACTATACCCGACCAGGATCCCCTACGAGGAGTCCAGTGTCTTCAGCCGCGTGGACGTCCTGCATCCTGACCTGAAGAGGTTCCCTGCATTTAGGAGCGCCAGGGCCCACACAGTCACCCTGCAGCCTGGGCAGGTGATTGACCGCCAGTATTTTCACGCACACACGTAGCAAGGCGTCTAAGAGCACAAATGTCCCGTCTTACTGTCCGTCCATAAAAGTCTAACGGGAGTTAATGACCCCAGCCAACCTCGCTCGTGCTCAGCTTTTATGGAGGTCGCCGTCGCCGGCTCGTCAAAAAGTGAGCAGGTCAAGTTCAGGCCAGTCCATTAAATAGGTCATCACTTGAATCGCTTCTTAAATCTCTGGCCTCGCTTGAGGTCGCCTCTTACATAACTTTATGTGACAGTGTGCACTGCTCATGTGACAACTGAATGGAAAACAAACATGGCCTGTTTTGTATTGGTGTTGATGAACTAGTGTTCCTAAAAGTGTCTGCTGAGCATGTTGAGCAAACAAAGCCATGGATGGATGAATGAATGAGGACTGCCGAGAAGGCAGAAAATCAATCGGGTTCAACCGTGTGGGTGACAAAGAAGAATGCTGCCATCTGGTGGCTGCAAGGGGTGGTGTGTAGCATCTTGAGAACTTTGTCCTGTCCTTCCAGGTTCTATACGTGCCCAGACACTGGTGGCACTACGTGGAGTCGGTGGACGCCATCACCGTCAGTGTCAACTCCTGGATTGAACTCGTACGCCACCACCCTAATTCAACTCAATCTACTGCCTCACTGATTCATGAACAGGATGTAAACTTGCATCTCTCAGGAGGACGACTATGCGGCGCGAGTAGGCGAGGCCGTCACGAAGACGGTGGTGTGCGCCCTGAAGAGCGATGAGAACACAGACGACTGGCTCAACCCCACTGAGGTAAGTGGAACCCGTTTGGGCCGTCCCTTTGCATGACCAGGGCTCGAACCAGGGTCCACCGAGCGAGAGACAACAGCGCTAGACATCATCATCATGCTAGACATCGCACAGCAAAGCTAATGCTGCTGGTCCTTTTTTGTCCATTGTTTCCACCCATGACCTCATTTCAGGAGCTTTTAAAATGATATTCGATCCATCCCACATCACGAAAGTCGTTGTGTTCCCTTGCAGGAAGGTGTGACATCCCATAATGACAACATGCACTACATCAACCTGGCAGTCCAGGCCTACGCTCAGCGACGGAGGACAAACCAAGTGAACTCTGACACTCACGCAGCCAAGAGGGACTCAAGTGGACAAATCAGACGGCGTGATCGCGACGCTGTACCCTTCGGGCCGTGTCTACTTCCCGTACGCCACCTGCCCGTAGAACACGGCGGAGCGGGTCCTTATGCGCAAGGAGACCACAATGGGGAGACATCAGAGACAATCACCACAGACGACCTGCTGGAGTGTCTGCTGCATCCTGAGGTCATCGCCAGGGTCGCCGAGCTCCTGCTAGACAAGCAGAGAACTCCATCACTACAGCAATAAACAATCTCTGATGACTCTTCTTCTTACCCTCCAGTCTGCATCCAGGAAGTGGGCAGGGCAGAAAGCGCGCCACCAAAGTGTCCACTTTCTGCGCCGTTATTCAAAGAAGGCGGACGCCTTGCCATCAAAGTGAAAGATGGGGGACAAACGCAGTGTCTCGCCCCCTTAACATGATGAAGGACGCCGGCACCAGCGTCCTCGCAGGAAGGATAAACAACAGTTTTGTATGCTAATGGCGCAACATCCTTCATTTTAATGTTTCACACATGTAAACATGTTTTGCTTCCACAATGTTTTGACAAACATGACAGTGTTTTGTACACAACAAGGTGCTAAATCATCAGTGCACCTGAGCGACAGTCTTACTTTTTACACTCCTCTCACAGCGTAAAGAAAAAATGTTCACAAATTGCACAGCTGCTGACAAAAACAAGAAATGTAAGTACGGTACTGCGCAGGCGGTCCTCGGTCTACCAACGAGTTTTCTTCCAACAACGGCCATGTAAGTCGAGTTTTAGTATAGTCTTAACCCAAATATACCTAAATTAACACCTGAGTCATACTGTACACAGAACACATGAAAGACGTATCCGAGAATTAAATGAAACAGTAACAAGAATGAGAAGAATTCCTTACTTTTGTGTGCGTGGTTGTCTTGCACAGTGGAAGGGGTGTTGCAAGGGATGGAGAGACAGGCTTATTGGGAGGAGGACGTCTCAATAATGAGACCACAACACCGCCTAGGTTACATTCACACTGCAGGTCAATTCCGACACTACCGGTCGAAAGTTTTAGAACCCCAATTTTTCCAGTTCCATCATCTTCTATGCCGCTTATCCTCACTAGGGTCCTTGAAATGATCCAGTGAAGAGCTTGAAATGGTACAAAGGTAGTGAAGTGGCAGAGGTTAAAAAGAGGCTTAATTCGTACAGGTATTCCAAGTTCTGGAGTACTTACTACCTCCTCTGTCTGCATAAAAACAGTGTTGGCACCACACTGTGGTACCATACCCTTGTGAACATCATTGTACTGGAGAAAATCGTTTGTTGCTACAGAAATGGCAAGAAAAAAGGGAGTTAACAATGGAAGAGAGACAGACCATCTTAACACTTAAAAATGTAGCTTTTTCCTTCGGAGGAATTGGAGTGTTCTAAAACTTTTGACCAGTAGTGTATGTGACCTGTATCTGATTTTTTTCATGTCAGTACAATTCAGATTTTTTTTTCCCAAATGCGACTGAGGCCTCATTCTTATGTGCACTGTTATTTTGTTTTTGTCCCATTTTTGTTGAGTTGAACTCAGAGATATAAAACTTTTTTTCAAAAACACAAAAGGCCTCCCTCCCTCTCTCAAATATTGTTCACAAACCACAAACCTATGTCTGCGTTGGTGAGCATTCTTCATTCATAATCTATCCACCTCACAGGCGTGGCGTATCAATATGCTGATGAGACGGCATGATTATTGCATAGATGTGCCTTAGGTTGGCCACAATAAAAGGCCACTCCAAAATGTGCAGTTTAACTCGTGGAGAAAAAAATTATTTACTGAGTGGGTAAATAATTATCACAAGTAGATTTTAGAATAACTGCACTGATGTCTATTGATTGAATTATTGTTGAGTGCCTTAGAATAAGTACAGTATAGATATAACTGCTTAATGAATTCATCTAATAACTTAGTGAATGATTACAAGTAGTTTATAGAAATAATGCTTTCTTCAATAATTAGCTGAGTAGATGAACATCTGTAAGTGTGTCAAAGGTCAAACAGAAAAGTGGCAGGGCAAAGCAGCTTGCACCAGCCAGATATGTTCCAGAATGTAGACAACTACCTTGACATAGGCAGAGGAAAAGAGTTTTGTTTATGTCAGCAACTACAGTAAGTGTTATCGAGTCAGCGAAGGAGCCAGCTATCATCTGCTGGCGCCACGAGCTTCGTCGAGGAATTCACTTTCTTTGCCTGTGACGCGTTGTCATCAGAAGAGTCTGCCTCGCACTTAGGAGACATAATGAAGGGGATAAAAGTGACGTCCTTCCTTAGTGTAGAGAACGTGTTCTGCCGTGCGCACATAACTTAGCTGTCTGTCTGTTTGTACAGTATTAATAACTCATGGGCGTGCGTCTTAACACGAGGACCGCCTGTAGAAAATACTAGGAGGGGGTACATGGTAGATTTTAAACAAATAAAAAGGCATTCTTGCCATGGTATTACAATAGAATCTCAATAACAGCAACAATTAGCATCTAAAGCAGGGGTGGACAAACTGTGGCCCCACACGCCACATCAGGCGTCTTAATTCGGGCCACCGGGCACTTCCAAATTCCTTTTTTTAAGCCTTTACCATAGAAACTGTAGCCAGCAAGATGTCTTGCAGTGCTATTCACCGCAATTGTCAGACGCAATCTGTAGCTTGTACAAAAAAGCCATCCAAACAACACACACACGACGCACAAAGTAACCTACTGCACCATGTGGGCATACAAAATATATACGCGCAATACCCACGCCATAAGAAAACACCCGTGTATTCCCGCCGCAAGGCATGCTGGGTAGGTTGTGGTACACTTTCTTCAACATTTTGCTGTGTTTGGCGCATTTTTGCTTGATTGCAAAATATGTTGAGATCGTCAGAGAAGTGAACAAGGAGGAGTTAACATACTCTTGATATCCAATGCTTTATTGTTCATAGTTCATATTGTTGTTGCAGCTGGACTACCCAGCATGCTGTGCAGGCGTTTGGGACAGTTTTAACAGTTTTAAGTTACGTGCTATGTTTAGCGTTTGTTTGTTGATTTATGTGATGCGTTCACTTGCTGTGGGTGTGTTGCGCTTTCGTTCCGTTGCACCGTGAGCAAGTATGTCGTTCTGTTTGATGCCACCTCTATATAGACGGCCCGTCCGCCACATTTTTTTAACCCAATGTGGCCCGTGAGTCAAAAGGTCTGCCCACCCCTGATCTAAAGAAACAAGCCACAAAAATGTGATATTCAGTCTTGACAATTTAAAAGTAAATATGCTTCACTAATCTTTATAACACACAAGCTTGTGTCGTCCCCCTGCTTCATTATCAGATAAATCAAATAGAGATAATACATACATGGCTGTCACTACAGTCTGGTGCTCTTGTCTGCTTTCTTCAGCTGAATGCTTTCACTTTCCTCCTTCTTCTTCTGCAGCGCGCCCTCGCACTCGTCCTCGTCCTCCAGGTAGAGGTTGTCCATCTGCTTGGGCTGCACGTATGTGTAGAAGTAGGCCATGATGGAGAAGATGATGCAGACGCCCAGCAGCAGGCCAGCAAACAGCAGGAATTCTTTCCACTGCCAAGCACACGAGGTAGAGGTCAGCGTTTGCATCATTAATGATGATCAGATAAAGTTACTAATTGTGTCATATTGTGGAAGGGTACTCTACGAAACGGTAGAGTGGAACCGCTGGGTCGCCTTTCAAAGTTTTTCCCCCATACGACATCATGTAAATAAAGTAATCTGTTACAAGGTCAAACTGTGGCCATCATAAAAACGTGACTGAATCCTTGATTTTTGGTCACAAATATTGTTTTTTGTTTTGTTTTTTGCAGGAAAATCCACCCATATGTGCTTTTTTGCTCCCAAAATAGGCCGTTTTTTGCAAAAAACACATGTCGTTCATCCTGAATTAATAATAATTAATAATTTATACAGTAATCCTTCTTTTGTCACAGTTAATTGGCTCCAGACCAAACAGTGATAAGTGAATTTATGCAAAGCAGGATTCCTTAGTTCTGAATGGAATTAGGGGTGCTCCGATCCATCAGTATCGGCCCATTTCCATGGAAAAACACGGTATCGGCATATGCCGATACTTGCTTTATAACGCCGGTCAGCTCCGCCCCCATTGCAGCATCCAGCCTATAGCAACCATCTCCCGCCCACTTTTCCTTCACAAAACCAGAACAAGCATGTGGCACTTACCTGTCGTCGTGGGAGTGATATAAGTTTTGCACCCTGAAAAACATGCCACGAAAAATGTCTGAAACCTTTAGTTTGGCACGGCATTTGGGGGGCGGGAACTTGGGTTATCAAGGCTGCCGATGTGATCATCGGTCGGAGGGCGGCTAATGTAGCGCCCGTGTGTGCGTGGCAGTCAGAGGCGGATAGCCCGAAAAGTGGCTGGATTCGTCAGACTGCCTGGGGGTCCTGCTAGAGTGTCATCGAGCTGATCTCACATCCAAATTCTCCTAAAAGAAGGTGTCTGATCGTCTGAGTTTCACCAGTGATTTTGAGAAAGTACATCAAATATGTTTTTGTCTAAATTTTATAGTTCCCCTTTCCTAAAATATAGCCCAGGGGTCACCAACAAGGTGCCCGGGGGAACCAGGGACCCCCCACGACCACATGAGGTGCCTGCAAGCCTGCTTTTCATTCAGGTTTTCAGTTAATAATGTGAGGACACTAGAAAGAAATACAAAATATGAGCTGTGGACACCAGCATTTTGTTCATGTTCTGGAAAAACAAGCATATTCGCTTTGTTTGGGTTTAAACAAGCTATGAAAATAAATGTTGCAAGCTCTCACAGGAAAAAACCTTGGTGACCCGACACATTTTTGTAGTTAAGAGCACGGAAAATCTGTTTAAGACTTTCTAAATATTGTTTTTAACATTGTTAGAGCCCTCTAGACATGAAATAACACCTTTACTCTCCTACTTACCCAATACAGTAGACATTGTAACAAAAAATAACACAAAGTAGACAGAAATATTGACCAGTGTAGAATACTACATATAACGTCTTTGAGTGCCTCTTTTGAATGCCTTATGTTTGTATATTCATTCAGTCATTTTTATGCTTGAAAATGTTTAATTTAGGCCAATAATATTTCAAATTTGCTTAAATATGCATTTTTAACAGGCCGTTGTCAACCACAATTTAGAAAAAACGTGATAAAGTGACGCTGCAAAATCTGAACCACGAACTGTCAATGGTTTAAGTGTCCACATTTGGGGAAGTGTCACGTCCTACCTGTTCTAGCCCGGCCCCCTCCGCCACAATCAAAACAATGACGTTCCCGAAGGCGACGGTGAGCAGCCACCCGGCCTGCAGCACGGACTTCATGTTGGCGGGGGCCTGTAGGGAGACCACATGCACAGACTCAGCTGTACAACAAGAGGACCTGCTTCTAACCTGGAACACAAACTAACCTGCGAGTAGGAGAACTCCAGGCCCGTGACGGAGAACATGACCTCCCCCGCCGTGATGAGAACGTACTGGGGGATCTGCCAGGCGATGTGCACGTCGTTGGCCTGCACGTCCACCATCTTGTGGGCCGCCATCATACCCGAATCCTGGAAGAAAACGGAGCATAGTGAGGACTCTGTCAGAAGGGACGGGACACAAGCGGTGCACTTCTTGACCTCCACCAGGATGACGGTGTAGGAGGCTCCAAAGTCCAGGAGTCCGAGGTCGAGGTCAGAGCACGTCTTTGACTTGAAACTGCAGTGCACCTTGTTGTACCTGCAAGAAGATACTTCATTACGTCACTGATAACAACACCTTCTTCCAAGCATGCCTGGGTGGACCTTGCTTTGTGCACAGGGAACAGGAAAGGGGTCCTCCTCTCCAACGTGTTCTCACAAAGTAGGAAGCATACAATTGTCCAAAAGATGAAGACTCAGCAACAACTAAGCACTCTAGTCCAATCTCTCACTCATTCATTAGTTCATTCATTCATTCGCTAAAACAGGGGTGTCCAAACATTTTGAGAAATGGCAGGATGCAAGGGCTACTTTGATATTTGTGCTAAGAAGTTATATAAATTCAAGGAAAAAATTGTGATATTGGTGAGAAAATTGCTAATTTTTGCTTCTTTTTTTTTTTTTTACATTTTTCCAAATATTTCAACTTTCTTCTTAAATAATCTTCATCAATTTTCTTAATTATAATATTCCTCACTTTATACCCATAATATTTTGACTTTATTCCCATATTAGAACTTTTCTCCCCCAGCCTAATTTTCCAAAAATTCCAACATTGTTTGGTTGTCGTAATATTACAACTTTTACAAAATAGCACATTTTTTCTTTAATATTCCAAATGAAGTCAAAATAACATCAGAATTTCCTCACATTCTCATAAAATTACAGCCGTTTTTTCCCCATTTTTGATGGTTTATTTTTCTTTTTCCAACAATTTCAACTTTCTTCTTGTAAATGTTCTTAATTATTTCTAATTATGACTTTATTCCCCAAAATATTTTGACATTATTCTCAGAACTTTTTCCGCAACCTAATTTTCCAAAAATGACAACTTTATTTGTTGTCACTCATCACACTACGACTCTAAAACAAGTCTAAGTCTTAGTTCCTTAATATTTCAACTACTAAAATTATTTTTTTCTCACAATATTATGACATTATTCTCGTAAAAATCAGACTTTTATCATACATTTTTTTGTCTTAATATTTTGACTTTATTCTCGTAAAATTACTACTGTTTTTCCATTATTGCTGGTTTTTTTTGTTTTGTTTTTTAGAATGTGCTGCCAGCCGCAAATAGCCCCCAGGCCACACTTTGGACACCCCTGGATTAAGAGATGCATCCTTTGTAGTAAAGAGACAATCTGTGCAAAAAGGGAGGTAGGAAGTGACGTCAAGCCCACTCACTCTCCCCGTTCGACGGTCTTGTTGGCGGATACGCTGTAATCGGAAGACACAGGAAATACCTCGTCTCCCACTGTCACGCTGACCGCCTCTGACAAAGTGTTGAGGAACCTGGAGGGTCACAAGTGTCAATCAGTGCTAGCTGAACACCACAATCAACAAGTATGGAATTATCGATCTCTACCTGAGAAGAGGAGCGCCTTTGTCATCCTTCTTGATGTGATCCTGCACCTGAAGAAGCACCAAAGTGTTCACTGAGGGACCTTTCATGCCGTGTTGCGTAGTCACTCACCAGTGAGCACTGTATTCCATTGGCCGAGGGGTGCAGGATGAGACTGTACGCCTCCTGCTGGACAAACGCGACGTCGCACGCAGATGAGGACCTGCTCAAGCGGACGTCGATGCTGAAGTTGCTGCTGGGCGCCCCTAGCGGCACAGTCACGTACTGTGGGGGGTCCTGACACCAACATGGAAATACTTCATCCTGGTCCTCATTCGGTAGCCTCAAAAGCAGCATGTTCCTTTCATACCTGGAGGTAAGGGATCGGCTGTGGAAAAGGCTCTCCGTCAGGAAATCGAAGATGGACGTCCCCCCGTGCCAGGTTGAATACCTGCAGCAGACACTTGCCAGCCGGTGCTGGATCCACCACCGTTTTCTACAACACAACGACCAGGGGACAACTTCTAAGGGGGCTGTTGTGTGTAGTTTCTTTTAATAAATACTTCGTGACTAATATGTTGGGTCACTCTCCCGCCACCCCAACATTTTTGACAAACGCGGTCCTGTGGTGCAGAACATTAGTTCAGCCTAACCGCTTGTTCCGCTTGGACGCATTTCACTGCAGCACACAATTTACCGCGTAGAGGAGCTGTCAGTAAAGGCGCGTCTTCCATAAAGTGGAAGCGGGAGGCAAGTTTTCCCACGATTGCTTTGGTCGGTTCCGGTCAAGTTTTCCTCACTATGTTGACTTTGCCTTAAATTCTGAAGCGTGATTCAACACATAAATCTGTTAATAATGGAGCTCGAGTGGGCATGTAAACCGAGGAGTCTAGAGTTAAAACAGGAGTGCCGATCGGCATCCACTTTTCGTATTTTGCCCTGCGCGGGTTTGGCCGCCATGATGGCGAGCAGAATCCAGAAACCATGCATTGAAGACATGTCCTCGGCACACTACTCAGCTCAAGCTGGACGCTCCAAAAGCAGTGGCGGAGCCTCACTCTCAGGCCACCCCACTGGCTATGTAGACAATTACGGTATCAATTTATTGCCACCCCATGTGAGTAATGGTCTCACCTTGGCCACCCCCATGAAAAATGTCTGGCTCCGCCACTGATGTTTCAAAAGGTCTGACAAAAAACCGAAACGTGTGAAAAGCAAAAAAATTTTCCCATAGGAAATAATGTAAATCAGATGCGTCCAAATTTCAGCTTGCCAGCACATTCTAAAAATTAGTAAAAATTACGAGAAAAAAGTTATAATTTAACATGAAAAAGGTCACTTCTTATGGGGATAAATAACATAATTTTAGTAGCATACAATTAAAATATAAATAAAAGTCATAATACAGTAGTACCTCGCATAACGTAACACTTGGTGACGCCTACTGACGCTTCACGCTCTCTTTGGCTAATTATCGGGGCAACGCCTCCGCTCTCATCTCATTGGCTGACTTATCCAGCACGTACGTGAGTTTGTGTGAGAGACGGGCTTCTCCCTTCAACCTCCTTCCTCATCGTAGTCCCCCTGAAACTAACTTAAACAACTAAGTTAAGTTACAAATTAAAATTTAGCACACAGCATTATCGTGTAGCGCGTGTGCGTTTGTCTGTGAGACCAGCTGACCCTTAGACTCTTTGAGTCGCGTTTCGACTCAGGCTAGTCCTCCTCCTCCTTCCTGCCTCCACTTGCGCTCCTGATCAAGACATCTCGTGAACGGTAGGATTGTTTTTGTTTTTCAGTTTTATTCATTTACAGTAATCTTATTTATTACCTTATTTTAGATTGGAATGTTACTCTACTATGTTTATGCTAATGTTTTCTTATATTTTCCCACCATATTTGGTGGACTTTGAATATTTTGAAGTACCAAAGGGGTGAGTTTGGGAAGATCTTGGAACGGATTAGGCTATTTACATGTATTTTACGCTTCGTATAACATAAAATCCCTATAACATAAAGGTTCTTGGAACGCATTATTTACGTTGTAGGGGCGTCTACTATATTATGGGAAACTTACAGAACAACAAAGTTGTAATTTAAAATTTTAGGTTGCAGAAAAAATTGTTATGAAAATAAAGTCAAAATACGGGAATAAAGTCAAAATTACAAGAAGAAAATGTACAAGAAGAAAGTTTAAAATAGTTGGAAAAAAATGTTAAAAGTCAGCAAAAAACTGAATAGATGGAAAAAAGGCGCAATTTTACAAGAATAAACTCATAACATTATGAAAGACAATAAAGTCATTTTAGTAGCATACAGTAGAGTTGAAATATTAAAGCAGCTGTTTTTCGCACATTCTAAAAATATAATTTAACAGCCAAACTAAAACAACAGCAAAAATGGAAAAATCAGCGGTAACTTTACAAAAACAAATTCAAGATATTAAGAGAAAAAAGTCGTAATTTTATGAGAATAACGTCATAATATTATGAGGAAATATAACGTCATTTTTGTAGCATAGTTTAAATATTAAAATAAGACGTTATTTTTAAAAGTCAGAACATTGTGAAACTGCAATTGGCTGGCGACCAGTCCAGGGTGTACCCCACTCTCGCCCAAAGCCCAAAGTCAGCTGGGATGGGCTCCCAGCATACCCCCCTGCAAGCCTAGTGAGGACAAGCGGCGTAGAGAATGATGAATGAATGAATGAATATTATGAAAAACTCTTGTAATTTTCTTAAAACAAGGTTGCGGAAAAAGTTATGTTATGAGAATAAAGTCAAATATTATATGGTATAGTGTAGTATTATACAGTGTATAAAATAACTGCATACCACAGCATTGACCTCCACCAGGGTGGCAGCACCAAAGGCTAGCGCCGCAAAAACCATCCCAGTGGCCATTTTCCTCAGCGGCCTGAAAAAAACAAAAACAAAACACGGTCGTCTTCACCGGCAAAGCATGTCCTCATGCAACGGCAGTTGCCGTGATGATGTAATGTGAAAGCTTAACAGGATATAGACTAGGGGTCTCAAACACAACTCAACTGGGGGGCCACTAGAGGTAGAGTCTAGGTGAGGCTCGGTAGTACACTGGTGGGTTCTAGCATGCCAGGTGATGTGCATGTGTGTACTGAGGGAGGGTGTGGACACCCTTTATTAGGTGTGCACTATTATTAGGCAGCTTCTGGCAAAATGGGCCAGAAAAGAGCTTTAACAGACTCTGGAAAGGCAAGAACTGCTAAACATCTTTTATAGGAGCACTCTTGAAATAGCCGAGATATCAGGACGTGACCACAGAACCATTAAATGTTTTGTTGCAAGTGCACGAAAGGATCGCAAGAAACATGTGGAGAGAAAAACATGCACATTACCTTCCAAATATTTGAGAAAAATCAAACGCGAAGCTCCCAGGAGGCCATTATCCTCCAGTGCTGTCCTATTCCACAACTGTAATTTATCTGGGGTGTCCAGAAGTACGCTACACGGTGTTCAGTGCTCAGAGACAAGGCCAAGGTAAGCAAGGCTGAAACCCCACCACCACTGAACAAGACACACAAGTGGAAAGGCTTTGACTTGGCCAAGAAATATCTCAAGGATTTTTCAAAAGTTTTATGGACTGATGAGATGAGGGTGACTCTTGACGGACCAGAGGGAGGGGCTCAAGGCTGCATCAGCTCCACTCCAACTCAGACGCCAGCAAGGTGAAGGCGGGGTACTGGTAAGGGCTGGAATTATTAAAAGATGAGCTTGTTGGGCCTTTTCAGGTTGAAGAGGGGCTCACACTCTAAAACCTTCTGCCGCTTCCCCCCCCCCCAGTTGTACAGGAAAAAGTGTGCATCTTTCAAGGAGACCGTGATTGTTATGCAGGACGCTCCATCTCATGAATCCAAGTACTCCACTGCGTGGCTAGCTCGTAAAGGTCTTCAAAAATGATGACATGACCTCCTTGCTGACCTGACCTTGAGCCTGTTGAGTACTTGTGGTCCCTTAAACGTAAGAAAAACGGTCCACCTCCCTGAACAGTGTCTGGGAGGCTTTGGTTGCTGCTGCACACATCGATGGTGAAATCATCAAGAAACTGGAAGACTCCATGGATGGAAGGCTTTTCCGTGTTATTGAAAAGAAGGGTGGCTATATTGGTCACTGATTCATTTTTGGAAATGTCAGAAATATTTATTTGTAACATTTGTGTCGTTTGTTTATCATTCTGACTTTATAAACATGAAAAAAAGTAGTGAGATGGGAACATTTTTGTTTTTCTTTGAGTTGCCTAATAATTGTGAACATTGTGAAGAAAAACCAAAACCTCACTTTCACTTCCTTAAATATTCAAGTTTGGTAACATTTTGGATTGACCAAGAGCACTGTTATTGCTCAATAATAAAACTAACTAGATGACGCAACGTCAGTAGCCAACGTGAATGCAGTGTGAATGCTGAAAAGCTGAAGCCAATGCTTTGAAAATGTGCGAAAATCAAAACCTACAATGAACACAGGAGCCGTTTGGAAGCTGAAGCTCAACTGAAATGCTGTGGAAATGCTGTGAAATCTTCTCAGTTCAACGGGGGATAAGAAGACGTAGCAAGAAGAGAAGGAGTAAATAGATGAAAAATGCTGCGCAATTTTTCAATCATGCCAATTGCCTAATAATTGTGGACACCGTGTGTACTCCAGTATTCAGCAAGCAAGTGCTAACTCGTCAGCAAGCAGGAGGTCATTAGTCAACATCACAGTCTGATTCAGTGTCATAATGAGTGAGTTCAGTGCTGGCTATTACTTGTCCAACTGCAGAGGCTCTAACCATCAAGTCGCATTCCTACTAAACTTTGATGTCAAGTAGCGGGCCACAAAACATGGCCATTTGTGAGTTTGAGACCCCTGGTATAAACAGTAAGAACTGACGTGATGTTGATCCTGCACAAGCCAACCAGCGGATAGATGATGAGGTCAAAGATTGGCACAAAGACGAGAATCAGCAGAGGATTCAGCATCTAGGAAGAGAGAAAACTTGTAAACAACATCGTAAAAAGTCGTAAAAGGACGCAATCACATGCAAATAAACGGACAAATTGTGCTTCAGCTGGCAATAAAACACCCACAGAGATGCCAGCAGTGAGCTGCTCGGACGTATTTTTAAAAGTTTTCACTCTTGATAATATATTTCGCCTAATCAAGCTAAGCAGCTCGTCTTGTAGTACTGCTTTCCTCCAGAGGAGGTGTGAGTGAGTACTCACCTGCATTTGATCGGGTTTAACGGAGAAGGCCCCCTGTGATGACACACAAAAAAATCCAATCAGCGTTTAAACTTTAACTGGATGAATGCACCAGGAAGTTGCTGAGCAGATGATTCAAGGACGTCGTAAAAGTAACAATGGCAGTCAACGCGTCGAGAAAGGACATTGATTGCTTCTTTTATGTCCAACTCACAAAGCCCATGTTCATCCTGGTGGCCTGCAGCGTCCAGCGGGAACCCTGGAATCAAACAACGCGCTGTTAGCTTTGGCCCCGTCCACTCTACAGCACTTTAAGTGGGTCAGGTTCTGGTACCTGCTGATCGAACAGAGCCCAGAACATGGGCAGAGGGATGAAGAGCACCAAAACCCTCAAAACCATTTTGATCTCCATGATCAGACGCTTCTGAAAAACAAAAAAACACTTACACGAAACATCCACGCTTGCTAGCTCCCACATCACGTTACAAGCTGTTACCGAGTACTTGTCCTCAGCCCAGTCCAGCCAGTGCTTCCTGCTGGACTCGTACTTGGACCTCCTCCAGCGATTCTTGATGGCAAACTGTAAGCAGAAACTAAAATCAGGAGGATTCTTGATGATTATACGTGAAGTGAAGAAGTGTTTGTTGACTCACGTCGATGCATTTGCAGACTTCCATCAAGATGTTCCCCTGAGGAGGGTTCTGCCTGTAGAGGCTGCTGCCCGCTATGAACACAACTGGACGACAACACAAACACACAAAGTTCAGCAACTGTTTCACTGACGCTGAGAGGCTTGTGCATCCCTACTGGCACTTAATAGCATCGCCATTTCTCCACGGATTCCAACCTCTGACATCATCACGACGCTTCTCCACAGCCACCAAGGGGCACATTAGCTTGGTATTTTAGGATTGCTACGATATGTTGTGATCATGTGGCATTGTTGAGCAGCTACAAGCGTCTTTAGAATGACCGCGTTTTTAGCATGAGCATTTTGTGCACGCTTAGCAGTGCTTTTGTTTGGTTAGACTTTGTTGTTTAGACGGTGAGCATCCATCCGTGCAGGAATCGCCAGAAGGACGACGGTTGGCAGGCAGAGACAACACACTGTCATAACGAGTGTGTATCAGCTACTCAGCCAGCAGGACCTGAACACGTCTTCTTTCTGCCACGTCTGGTGCGTTTAAAGAGCAACCACACTTTGAAGCTGTTGACAAATGCGATTGGTTTTGTGACGCAGAAAATATGTTGTCATTGCTACAATTATCTGGGAAAAATATGGAGATAACATTCAAAACAAATGTTTGTGACCTGGTAAAGTGACCACCCGGGTCTACAATAAATGTTTACTACAGTCAAACTTGTCTATAACGGCCACTAGAGGGAGTCTGCAAAAGTGGCCGCTATAGACAGGTGGCCTCTATAGACAGGTTGGCGTTCAGTTTGAATGTTGACCAGCAGAGGAAAAAAAAGGAAAAAATGGGGGGTGGGGGAAATAATGTTGACCAGTAGAGGGCACTGCGGACTGCGGATAAAAGTTGTACAGCACTACTAGGCTTGTTATTATCATGGTTCATGGTTCATGGTTTTAATCCTGAACATGCATATGAGTCAAACAGTAGCACATCACATAGTACAATTCACAATTTTGCATGTCCAAAAAGGAGTAGGAAGAAGCAAAGCTTATTTAATCCTACCCCTCATCAGTTTCACATCAGTTGCAATACATTTATTCACCTCTTGTTCTTCCAAGTGTACTTTGTAGGTCTACATGACAATGTAGTGCAATCATAGCCAAGGTTTTTACTTACTAAAAGGAAGCTAGAGGCTTAATAATAACTGATAGAATATATCCACCACCCACAGAACAAAGCTGTGCTAGTAATGTCTTACGCTTGTTTTTTATATTTTACTTTTTATACGGCAGAGTGTCATTACAGCTTTAGTTCATCAGGAAGTGGCGGGAAGTGACGGTGGGCGTCCCGAGCAGGAGAGCTAGGCTCAGTGCTAGCTGTGAGTTTGGAGAGAGTTGGGAAGTGTGTTTATGTTGGCGTGGATGTAAAGTCCTGCAGTGTTCTCCGCTGTTAATAAAGCCATTAAAGTGCATCGGCGACGTGAGTCTCTCCTTCCCCACAACAAGCGGCATTACAGTATTGACCAGTGCACACCAGGAAATAAACGGTGTCATTTCTTACAGGCATTGGCTGGACAGCTATGTAGTGGGGCTTGTTTAACCTTTGCCTTGTGGGCAAGCAGGAAGGAGAGACGATGCTGAGAGATGTGTGTGTGTTCTGAGCTGCTGTCTGGTGGCCGCGTTCAATAAATAAAGTTGGCAGAAGCAACAGGAGAAGTTTCCTGCTTTGCTTCGGAGCTGAATAACACTGACAAGTTAACAGACTAGTAGCGAACGGAAAAGAAGACGGCTTTGTTTGTGTCGAATACAGAAGATGAGGACTTTGATGGATTTGTGGATGAGGATTGATGAAAAATAACGTGAGTACATTCTAAAATACTTCAATTAAGTACAACTAAACTCAGTTTTGCTCCCGCTGCCGCATGCATGCTAGCGTATGTTTTTTTTTTTTTATTGTAGCGTCGCTGGGAGCACGTCCTGTTCCCAGCCTACTTTGTGGTAATGTTTTGGTGCAAATGCTCTTAAAGTTACATGTTTGACCAGGAAATAGCAAGCTCAAAAGAAGACGGCTTTTTTATGTGGAACAACTGACAGTTTGTGTGGATCTTGTGAATGATTGTGACTGAGCTAGGACTCAGTAATTAAAGTCTACACACGACGGCTTCATTGATTGAAAAACTAAACTTTTTTGTGCATGAAGCTTCTACTTGAGTCGGTAATTTGGCCGCTATATGCGGTCAGATATTGACCAAGGGAGACAAAATGGTGGCCGCTGGCCGCATTGCACAGGTGACTGCTATACACAGGGTCTATAACATGTAAATTTGCTGCGGGGGATTTTTCAGTGGCTGCTATAGGCAGGTGGCCGTTCTATAAAGGTGGCCGCTAAGACAGGTTTGACTGTATATATACTGTATATTTAATATTAAATCAATTATTTTTTATAGAAAATATATTGAATATATTTAATTTAAATACATTTATTAATTTTAGATATAAAATATATTAATAATAATATATATTAATCATATATTTAATATATTATCAAATATATTAAACATATTTTATATATACATATATTATATTAAATACGGTATATTAATAAATATTGAATATTTATTTCTGTACATGCTTAAAAATAAAATGTACAAAAAATAAACAGAACTGTAAAATCATATAAAACCATTGTTTAACAAAAAAAAGGTATATTTTAATAAACTTTTTATATAAACAAAACATTTAAGTTGGATTAAAATTAAAATAAAATAAAATGAAATGAAAAAAGGGATGTGTGTAAAATGCCAAAAATAATAGTGATCTTGATTGGCATTAACAGTAATCCCTTAAAGAAAACCGCACGGTCTTGCTTGTCATCACCATCCATCCATTCATCCACCCAACCATCCAGTTTCTATCACGTTGCAGTTTTGGTGATGAAACAACAGGAAGTCACCTAAAGCCACCATCATGAGAGCGGCGGGGACACCAAAGGCCAGAGCAAAGCAGTCGCCACCAAAACACTCCACGTCTCCTGCAGGCGAGGAGACACCATCAGTGTGTGTGAGTGAAGGTCGGAGTGAGAAAGTGAAGACCTGACCTCTGAGGATAGGTGTGATGATGGTGGACAAGAGGCTGCCTGCGTTGATGGACATGTAAAAGATGGAGAAGAACTTCATCCTCTCGCTCACCTGCGAACAGGAAACAAATGACTGGAGAACATCTGCAAATATGCCTTAAAGACTTATTATTTTTCTGTAGGTGAAACGGCAAACTTCTTTTTACACTTGCATGACAATTAAGAATACAGTGTTCCCTCGCTCTATCGGGGTTCACCTTTCGAGGATTCGCTGTTTCACAGATTTTTTTAAGTTCAATTTTAGTGCTTTTAGTGCTATTAATGCTGTTGCAGTCCGAGCCTGGCCCTTTAAGAATTGCAATGTGGGAAGTTGAGTGTCTGTCTCTCTTCCCCCCCTGTATGTGTGTATCGCCCATTGTCTTCTGCATCCTTATTGGCTGTAGACCACTGTCAATCAGTCTGCTTCGTGCTGCCCTGCCGTGTCTCCTGTGCCATCGCTAGCTTGCAGTCTTTGTATGTTTGCAAGTTTCTCCCCAATGTCGACGAGAAGTTCTGCACCCAACAGGCAGAGGAGGATGGTAACTTCTGGACATGCTGAAGGAATGTACGCAGAATAAATGAAACTTTGGTTGCAGGAGGAGGAGTGCTGCAGCAGTATGTTTTAACAAGGATACTGTCAGGCTCCGAGGAGCGGTGTTATTGGGTCCCAGGATGCAGACACAGGAACGAGTCCAACAGTTCAAGATCATTTCATGAAAAAACATAGATGAGGCAAAAACGGGAACTCAGGGCAACGGTGCAAAACTAAGAAGGGCGCCGTGGGCGAAAAACCAAGGACTGCACTCAGCAAACAAAAGATAACTGGATCTACCACGTGAGCTGGACGGATTACTGGTGTCAGTATCTAAACAAGCCAACACAGGCGGAGTGAGCAACAACATTAAACATGAACGGAGAAAACACAAACTACAATAGGAGACTGACCTGTATCACCGAAGAGCGTGAAAGATACGAAAATGCTAACAGTACAGCGGAATGGCGCCAGGACAAAAATGCACAGCTAGAGGAGTGAAATGCATGTGAGTAATTTAATAATTTCTTGTGTCCAACCTTGTAGGTTGATCATTAAAATTCAAACGAAGATTTTGACTTTTTTGAGTGTTTAAACAAGAGAGAAATGTGAGAAAATGTTAATGCCTGAGAGTGTATAAAGTGTATGGTGAGGGGTTTTGCAGCCTTAAAATATATTTTATAATATTTTACAAATTAAAAAATTAAGTTGACTACTTCGTGGATTTCAGTCATTGCAAGCTATTTTGGAACCTATCCTCCACGATATACGAGGAAACACTGTATTAAAAGGCTAGAAGATGTACTATTGTTAGAAGATATACTGTTTTATTGGTTATTGGTAGCAAAAATAAATAAAAAAAACTTGTGTACACAACAAATAATGTATCCCATTCAAAAAAAAGGCTTTTGTCCGCCTCAAGAAAGCTGAATACAACATAATTCAAGTGTCCTTTGTAGGAATTTCAAAGCCCTGAAGTGCGCGTCAGCTAGCCACTTGACGGCAGTGTTGGTTTACTAGGGGTGTCACGAGGAAAACAGACACGCATGCACATGGCAATATATTGAGGCCGGCAAAATGATCCAGTTCATTTCCATTTATTGTGTGATTCATTCGTTTATTTATTCTTGACCAGGCCTAGTGACCACGAGACCTTGTCACGTTTTAATCTCGTGAGATTTTGTGATACCCCTATGGCTTACCCTTCGTCCTCTCCCTTTGCAACCAAACCACTGTTTTGACTGATTGACAGCCATCTTTTTTCCCACCGAAAGGAATATGGTGTCACGTTTCATTGCCTGTTTTACTTTCGCTTTCAAAGCTTTCGTCCTGCACCAAAAGCGCATACAATTGAGCAACACATGTTGACGACACAATGAGATAATCATCGCTAATATTGTTGATCAAAAGTTTTGGGTTCGTCAAGTTTTGTTTGATTGATTTTGACCATTCAAAAACTGGCATGCAGCATGATGTGTGCATGTTTAATGCAAGTTCAAATGGAGCGTCTGCGTGGCTCTGTCTGTCCGGCACAGGTTGTTGGCGTCGTTAGACCAACAAGAGCTACATGTGTGAGGTGCACTAGTGGCAACAATTACCCGTGCAACGGTTAAGGATGTTAAAATGTTCAAAATCCAGACTCCAAACTCCATTGTCTACTGTGTTGAGTTGATGGTCACCTGTTTCAAAAATGTCGCACTCTGACATTGTTACTTACATGCTTGTCTTGGAACTGGTCTCCTCCAAACGCGGACACGCAGGGTTTGATGCCGCCTGTTCCGAAGGCGATGAGGATCAAACCCACCATGGACAAAGCTCTGGAAGACACACATTGTCAATCTCCAAAACAGACATGAAGTTCTTTGACAATAATAACAGGTACAATTTAATAAAACTTGCATTCAAGGAGACAAATCAGTACAACCTGAAAAGAGCAACCTTCCAGAGCAATGTCTGACTATTCAGGCTAAAATGTTGGTTAATATAGGAAACCACATATGCAAGGGGAGGGGTGAGGGACAGAGACAATCAGTGGCAGACTCACATGGCTAGACACCCTTGGCTATTGGAATCAGTTGATAAGCATGTAGAGGACTTGTTTTGGAGACAAGAGCAGATAATCATACTACGTCAGTGTGACAACTAACGTGTACAAATAGTAGTAAAATCAAACAGAATAATGGACACAAGTGTAATAACAAACCATAATTGGCAACTCTAAATTGTCCATAGGTATAAATCCGAGCGTGAATGATTGTCTATATGTGCCCTGCAATTGACTGGTGACCAATGTGTACCCCGCCTCTCACCCGAAGGCTCCAGCATACCCCCGCAACTCTAATAAGGATAAGTAGCATAGAAAATGGATGGATATCTAAGCACATTTTCCTGACACACAATCAAGTCAAAATCACTGCCTGAGAAGTCTAATAAGCCCAACACTAAATGTTAGTACTACTAGTGCTGTAGTAGTAGTGATGTTAACGTACATGTGTATGCTGCTGTTGCCCAACAAAGGAATGGCGCCCAACGACTTGACCACATGTCCAATGACGTAGACAATGGACAGGTAGATGATGGTCCTGTAGGGACAGAACACACGTTACAATAATCCCTTGTTTGTCGCAGTAAATCGATTCCACACCCAACCACGATAAGTAAGATTTCTTATTTAGAAATGCAATATTTTCATAGTTAGGGCATACAAAACCTGTTTACGACCTACTAAATACAGTTTCTAACATTATTAGAGCCCTCTATACATGGAATAAAACCCTTTTATTCATCTTCACACTCCTATTAACCCAATATAGGAGACATAGTAAGAGAAAATAAGCCATTTAGACTGGTGATCGTGTGTGTTGCTATATATGTGTTCCCTAGCGGTGCAGAGTCAGTGGCGGACAGGAAGTGATGTCGGAGATTCAGAGTTGAGTTTCAGCTTGGCATAGGCTACGGCCGAAACAGTAGCTCGTGTTAGGGATTATTGTGCCTGTTGTGAGATCATTCAAGCCTGCAATAAAAGCCTGTTGTTCCGCCGATCAAGTCTAGTGATTGTGTATCTCACCCACTACTACTGACACCAAGTAACCAGTGTAGAATACTGTCACATTCACATGTCTTTGTTCTGTTTTCCTGCCTTCTCCTTGTTTCTTTTTCCTTAGATCCCCTACTCCCGGCTGGAGGCGGGGCTGCAGGATGCACCTGACTGCTATTACCACCTGCCTATTTATGCCTAGTACTGCCAGCTGTGAGACGCCGGATTATTGCACCAACTCTTGTATTGTATTGTATTGTACTTTATTAATCCCACAGCAGGGAAATTCACTTGTACACACTCTACCACAAACTCTAGAGCATCGTCACGTTACCTGTTCCATCTACGCTTCTCGCATTGCGCGTCCAGAAGCTACCCGCCTCGGCCAGGTTAACTTTTAGTTTCTCATGGTATAACTGTTCGCCATCGCCTTTTGTTAACGTTTTATGGACCATTAAAGACTTCTACTACCTCCACTGACTCTCGCCTCTGCATCTGGGGTCCAGACACACTCCGCAACGTAATCCGGCCAAGGATTATGGACCCCGCGGAGACCGACCCCCTTAAACGAGTGCTCCACAATCTCGCGCAACGCCTGGGTCAGCAGGAAGAGCAGGTCGGCGAACTGGGCGCCTGCATGACCAACATGGCCAAGAGACAAGACACTCGGTTGGAAGCCCTCGAGGCCCAGATCAACACCCTCCTGTCGGCCTTTCAGCTCAGCGCCACCTCCACACCTCTTCCAGCCACCGACACAACTCCGTCGCTCCCCGACTGTCCTGCAACCCCTGAGGCCGGCCCATCCGCCGTTTGCCCCTTGCTCTCAAGGCCTGAGCGTTTTTCGGGCGACAATGGAGATGTGCGCTCTTTCTTAACACAATGTGAGCTGCACTTTGAGCTACAAGAGGGGGCCTTCATCTCTGAACGAGCCCCGGAGGCGATCGTCTCCTCTCACCTGTCTGGACGAGCAGCCGTCTGGGCGACAGCCGAATGGGGGCGCCAATCCTCCATCTGCTCTTCCTACGCCGCCTTCGCCAGGACCCTGGAACAAGTTTTCCAACGGACGCCCCCGGGCCAAGAGGCTTCGCATGCGCTTTTTCGACTCCTTCCAAGGGCGATACGCCATAGACTTTCATGCTCTCACAGCCCAGAGTGACTGGAACCCCTCTGCGCTCCTGGATGCGCTCTTCTCCGGACTATCAGACGCCATCAAAAATCACATGATTCCTTTGGAGTCCCCCTCGGACCTCGACGACCTCATCTCTCATCCACATTGATAAGCGCCTCGCCGCCAGAAAGGAGGATAAAAGCCATCGACGGGCGCACATCACGACAACCCACGCCATGAACGACGACAGCGAGCCCCATCTCAACAGCCGGTCGCTGGCCAACACCAAGCCACACGCCGCTCCCCCGGGTGACGAACCCATGCACCTGGAGGCACACGCCGGCGGAGACGAGTCGACGCCACCGGCTGAACCTCTGCCTGTACTGTGGCCAAGCTGATCACCCCATTGTTCACTGCCAGGTCCACCCGGACTGTCATCGCTCCCCAGCAGCCAGCCTGCCGCGTAGGAGCTCCTCAGCGGTGGTCCCTGTGCCTAGCCTCCCAATATCGGTGCTGTCGGCCTGCCGTTTTCAACTGCCAGGTACACTCTCCTGGTCCAATCAGGATATTGGCATTATGGCATTTACTGACTCTGGAGTAGATGACTGCTTCATAGATGAAGCCTTCATTAAACGTTTTGCTATTCTGGTAACTCAATTACATACCTCTAAGGTAGTTCACTCCCTCGATGGACGTCCTCTGGCTAACGTGACCCTCAAAACTGACTTCCTCTCTCTCCACTTATACGGTAATCACGATGAATCCACAAGATTCTTTGTTATTCCCTCACGCTCTGCTCCTGTTGTGTTAGGGCTCACCTGGCTTCTCAAACATAACCCACATATCGACTGGGCTAAACCAGTGATCCTTAACTGGAGCGCATTTTGCCATACTCATCGTCTAAATGCTGCTCACCCTCGCCCCGCCTCCACCCATTCCTCCACTCCTGAAGTTATTGACCTATCCGTAGTTCCTTCCGTCTCTCACAACCTCCGGGAGGTGTTTAGTAAGGACCGTGCTTGCTTACTTCCCCCCCACCGCCCTTACGATTGCAGCATCGACCTCCTGCCGGGCGCAGCACTGCCGGCGTCACGCCTCTATAATATTTCACGACCCGAGAGGGCTTCGCTGAAGAATATATTTCCACCTCACTCGCTTCCGGTCTCATACGCCCATCCTCATCACCTTTAGCAGCAGGTTTCTTTTTTGTGGAAAAAAAAACTCCCTCTGCCCTTGCATTGACTACCGCGCTCTTACTGACATCACTGTAAAATATAAATATCCACTCCCATTGTTAAGACTCCTGCCTTTAACTCTCTCCAATCTGTTCGGATCCGGGAGGGGGATGAAAGTAAGACCGCTTTTAATACCCCTCTTGGTCACTTTGAATATCTTGTCATGTCTTTTGGCCTTACAAACGCCCTTGCAGTTTTTCAGTTTTTGTTTATTTAGATGACATTTTAATTTTTTCTGCCACCCTGGAGGAGCACATCCAACAGGTTCGCCTAGTTCTTCAGAGGCTCCTTATGCAACCAGTTATTAGTCAAAGCAGAAAAATGCACTTTTCACTCTTCTTCTGTTTCCTTCCTTGGGTTCATTGTGGAAAAGTGGCAATTCCAAGCCCACCTGGCTAAGATGCAGGCTGTGGTCGAGTGGCCCGCTCCTATAACAAGGAAGCACCTTCAGATGTTCCTGGGCTTCGCTAATTTCTACTGTTGGTTTATTAGAAATTTCAGTCGAGTAGCAGAACCTTTGACGAAGCTCACATCCACTAAGGTACCTTTTCACTGGAACCCAGACGCCAATTCAGCGTTCGAAAAACGTAAGTCTCACTTCACTGCTGCACCCGTGCTCATTCACACTGACCCCTCCTCTCAATTCTTTGTCGAGGTTGATGTTTCTGACACCGGCGTGGGAGCCGTGCTCTCCCAGTGCTCCACCTCCGACCACAAGCTGCACCCCTGAGCCTTCTTCTCACGCCGCCTGACCCTCGCAGAGCGGAACTACGATATTGGCAAGAAGGAGTTATTAGCTGTCGTTCTAGCTTTATAGGCACCAGACGCCCTCTCCAGGCTGCCGTCCGAAGTGGCCCACCAGGAATCCATTTTGTCTCAGTCCCGCATCCTCGTGCGGACACTAAGCAGTTTGTGGCGGTCAGGCTCCGGCTGGACTCCTTCTCCCGCTGCCCATTCCCTCCCGTCCTTGGTCTCAAGTGGCTCTGGATTTTGTTACAGGCCTTTCACCGTCCAACGGCAACACTGTCATCCTGACGATCGTGTATCGCTTTTCCAAACTGGCCCATTTTGTCCCCTCCACCCTCGAGACAGTGGACCTGCTGGTGCGTCATGTGTTCCGGCTCAATGGCATCCCCCACGATGTGGTCTCGGACCGGGGGCTCCAGTTCTCCTCTGCTGTGTGGAAGGCCTTCTGCAAGGCGTTGGGGGGCGTTGCCGAGCTTGTCGTACGGTCATCACCCTTAGACGAATGGTCAGACGGAGCAGGCCAACCAGAACTTGGAGGCTCTCCATCCGATGCGTATGCCATCAGCAACCTGCCTCTTGGGCCCTCAACCTACGCTGGATAGAGTATGCCCGTAAGACCCTCGTTAGCTCTGCCACCGGTCTCTCTTCATTTCATGGGGCCAATGGGTACTAGCCTCCGCCTTCCCCTCCTTGTAATAAGAGTCAGCAGTTCCCTTTGTGTCATCCTACCGATGCCGCGCTCACCTGGAATGGCGCAACACCAGGGCAGCTTTTGCACGGACTTCGAAGTGGAACCAACGCCTGGCCAACTGGCATTGCACGGCTGCTCCGGATTATAAGCCTGGACAGAGGGTGTGGCTATCCTCCCGAGATATGCCTCTCCACACAGAGTCCAAAAAGCTACAGCCCAGGTACATTGGCCCGTACCCTATTGAATGCATCATTAATTCCTCCTCTGTTTTGCTTCGCCTCCCGGACTCCCTCAGGATCCACCCGGTGTTTCACATCTCCCTCCTCAAGCCTGTCACCTCCAGTGATCTGAGCCTTCCCGAGGTGCCTCCACCTCCTCCCAGGCTTGTCGACAGCCACCCAGCATTCTCAGTCAAGGCCATTTTAGACGTGAAAAGAAGGGGCCGGGGTTTCCAGTACCTGGTGGACTGGGAGGGGTACGGCCCCGAGGACCGCTCCTGGTCTCTCGCCCTCTTATTTTAGACCCCACTCTCTTGACAGACTTTTAAGGTCGTTTCCCGGAGAAGCCAGGTAGGCCGCCAGGCGGCGCCCATTTGTGTGGGGGGGGGGGGGGGGATGTGTGTGTGTGTGTGTGTGTGTCACATTCACATGTCCTTGTTCTGTTTTCCTGCTTTCTCCATGTTTCTTTTTCCTGAGATCCCCTACTCCCGGCTGGAGGCAGAGCTGCTGGACGCACCTGTCTCCTATTGCCACCTGCCTATTTATGCCTAGTACTGCCAGCTGTGAGACACCGGATGATTGCACCAACTCTAGAGCTTCGTCACGTTACCTGTTCCATCTACGCTTCTCGCATTGCGCCTCCAGCAGCCTCCCGCCTCGGCCAGGTTAGCTTTTAGTTTCTCATGGTGTAACTGTTCGCTATCACCTTTTGTTAACGTTTTGTGGACTGTTAAAGACTCCTACTACCTCCACTGCCTCTCGCCTCTGCATCTGTGGTCCAGACACTCCGCAACGTGACAGAATATTATGTCAAAGTCTTTGAAGTCTTTGAATATATTTGTATTTTGTATTATCGGAATAAAGTCCAAATATTATGGGAATAAGAGCATCATATTACGAAAAAAAAATTGACTAAGAGTATTTAATAAGAAAGTTCGGAGGAAAAAAACTGCAAAAATGGGGGGAAAGGAGCAAAGACCAAAGTTCATTCAAGTTTTTTCATCTATATCACAAAGATGAGGTGTAGTTTTTTTCTTGAAAGGCATATAAGTTCTTAGCATTTACAAAATATCAAAGTGGCCCTTGCATCCTGTCATTTTTCAGTATGTGGTCCTCACTGGAAAAATTCTGGACACCCCTGATTTAGCCATTTTTTGCTTAAAAATGCTTAATTTAGCCCAAAAAATACATAACATTTACTTAAATATGCATATTTTTTCACTAAAAAGGCCGCAGCCACAGAACAGCATTAAGGAGTGAAACCGCAAAATTTGAAGCGCTACATGGTGAGGGACAACTGCACTCATATTCAGCTACTTGGATACAATTTTTTGTGGTGAAACTTCTACTTACTTGTACTTCCCGAGCCAGGAGTCGGCGATGAGCGCTCCCAGGATGGGCGTGAAGTAGCAGAGGCTGCTGAAGGCGTGGTAGACGGCCGTGGACAGGTCGTGGTCCCAGTGAAGGTATGTCAGGAAGTAGAGCGTCAACACCGCTGTCAACACACTCAACATGACCACACGCACCAGTTCTAGAAAGAAGGCTCAACACACTCTGAGCCTAACCCTGAACTCTAAGTTGACTTACCCCAACATTGCAAATGAGGTGAAGCCAGGGCCGAGCCAGAACAATAGATGCTAACGAGCCAGTATCAAAGTCGTTCATACCCAATTCAGGGAGCGACACTTCCCTTTATCGGAGGTGTTAATAGCAGGATAGGATTATACCACTACTCCGCCCAGGCTTAGTGTAAGGAACCAATAGGAGGAGGGTGTTGGCACACCAATTCCACCCACTCTTACTGTATTTAAGGCCTAAGCTACCAGCACTTATTAGTTCGCTGACGAAGCTCTTCAGATGAGGAGCGAAACGTCCGACACCTTCTTCACAGAAGTACAGATGACGTCTCAAGAAGCCTTTTCCTTGATGGACAACTCCTGTACGACTGAGAGCCTACACAGATGCATTACCCCAACATTGGAAACCCAGAGCTGATCTGCGTTAGTTCAATCAATCCTGAGTATGTTCACTCTGAGTTAAGCGCGTGCATGACTACAATATGGCTAGATTTTTTTTCCTACCTGTTCACTTTCTATGTTATACAACGGAGTATTAGGGCCACATTGAGAAAAAACACGAAAAAAGTCGTAAATTTCCGAGAAAAAGTAGTAATATTACGAGAATAAAGTTGTAGATTTACGAGAAAAAGTGGTGATATTACGAGAATAAAGTTTCAAATTTACGAGAAAAACGTCGTAAGATTACGTGTCTTACGTATCAGAGGGAAAATAAAGCATAGCTCTATTTTCTCTTGGTCCGGCGACTAACTTTAGGAAGGAAGGAAATTTTCCTCTTGCTTCTCCCTTCTCACACTTCCGCTTTCCTTCCACATGCCCAAGGTCAAAGGGCACATAAATCCCGACTTTATTCTCGTAAATTTGCGCATCATAAGCAATTTGTACTAAAATCTGAAACATACTTCTTGATATAGGCAGCATAATCTGCCCTTTCATCGCTGGTTGGCAGATGATTTTGCTAATTTTAAGTAATATATCTTATACCCTTTTTTTAAATTAAATAAAAAAAATAAATCTAAACAAGACAAAATATTTGTAAAAAATATATATATATAAATATTTTTTAATTGTTAAAATTCATAAAAAATTACCCCAATTTTAATAATAAAACAAAATTATTTAATTAAATAAAAAATGTATCGAAGCAAGACTAAATATTTAATATATTTTTTGAAGTAACAAGTTATCTATACTTTCCTTACAGCTCTATGCTGCCCTCCATTTCCTTTATAATGACCTAGAAGCTCCAATTGGCAAAGAAATGTCTGGCTACGCCACAAATAAATCATATATGGGAAACACTGGTATGGATGGAGGATATTAATGAGGTTCATTATGGACTGTGGCAAAAAAACAGTAGATACTGAACTTCATCTCAGGGTTTACATACTCAAGAGTTTTTACTAACCCCGCTATCTAGAATGCACTTTTGTTTACCGTACCTTTCATGCCATAGTAGGAGAAACGTTCACAGAACTCGTTGACCACGATGAAACAGATGCTGGTGGGGTAATTTGTCCCACAAACTTTCTAAAAAAAAAAAAAAAAGCAAAAATGGATCAAACAATCCACTTTTTCACTCACTGGAAACTCTAGTAAACATGCACACACAGCTAAATAAACATTTTAATACAGTAAGCATTGTAGAACCTCCCGGACACGCCTTGTTATCATGTTATGACATTATTTTATACTACAATAAAGAAGTATATAGCTGTGTATGAGTCTTACTTCTTCAATTTTCCGCACAAATCAGTGTTTCCCCGTTGAGTACGCTTGTATGTGCACACTGTATCCTCTCATTTGTCACACACACATCCATAAATGTACACACTTTACCACTTAAAACTCCTTTAAAGCACCAATGACATGCAGAGTGATCAAAGTGCGGTTTTAAAAAGTGCGAAAATGTGATTGGTGCCAAGAGAATGCGCCTGTTGCATCATCCCAGAGCAACCACTATTTTTTGGGGGTGAACACGTAAACGCACCACCAAGCAAAGCTGCAGTAACGCAGTTACAAAAGTTTTGTGATCCATTTGCATATTTGGACTCCGTATGGCCCAATGAAAGAAAAAACAAGTTTGCGAAGGAAGAAAATAACAAAAATAAAAGTTGTCGTTGTCTTACCGCGCTCATGTTGGAGGTTGGAGTGCAGGAACCTTGCAGAGTAAAAGCTCACCAAATCACATCCGAACTTTCCTCCTCCTCCTCCTCTTCCTCCTCCTCGTCAAACGTGTAGGTCAATGTTTCACCAACCACGGCCCAAAAGACCAACCAAAACTAATGACTAGACACACACAACTTCCCAACACGATGTAAGGCTGCAATGTTGGACTGTTTTAAGAAAACACCAATGGCGTCTTCGTTGTCGTAAAAGTCTTCTCACGGGATGACGCCACTGAACACAAGAATAAAAGGTTGCTGTTTTTTATTTCAAACGGGAAATGGGAATAACAAGGAGACAATAAAAAGGCGGCACGACACTTCTTTTGTTAGTTTTATCTACTGTCGTTGACACAATGTCTAATCACATCCTCAGACCGTTGGCAATGTCAGGTGACGTGTGCATGTGGGCGGGGTCAGCACAGCCAATCACCTGCTCCGGAGCTTTGCCGCAACAGACAACTTCGCTTGGTACACACAATTCAGTCTTTGTCGGAGGATGCGGGGCCACTTTGATGTTTATATTTCATGTGAATTTAAAAAGTTATGCAATATAGTAAATATAAAAAGCTTAAAAAAACGTTATATATGCAGCAAAGCTTATTATACAGCAAAGTGTTATTATTAGTAACAACACTGAAGCCTTTGTCTCCTTACAGTGTGTCTTTTTCCACTATTTTCACCATATTTGCTATTTATTTTTTGTTTTGTTAAATTTTATTTCTACAGTGTGCTGAAGGCCAATAACAACCACAACAAAACACAAACACCCTGCATAGCAGTAACGATTAGATAGATAGATAGATAGATAGATAGATAGATAGATAGATAGATAGATAGATAGATAGATAGATAGATAGATAGATAGATAGATAGATAGATAGATACTTTATTAGTCTCCAAGACAAATTCACGTTTCGAGCAGCTCTCCAAAAAGCATAATAAAGTCATAATTAACAATCACAGAAAGACGAGCATGACGTGGGGGAGGAATGATCTACTCAGTCTTTCGGTAAACTAGGGCAGTGATGGTAATCTGCCACTGAAACTGCTCTTCTGTTGGGAGATGATGCTGTGCATTGGATGATGTTGGTTGTCCATGATGGAAAGGAGCCTCCTCAGTGTCCTTTGGTCTGCCACAGATGTCAGGCTGCATAATATGACTACGTGTATCTACGTTAGAATATTAGAAACAGCTCTTACCAGCCATCCGTTTTCTATGCCGCTCGTCCTCACGGGGGCATGCTGGAGCCTATCCCAGCTGACTTTGGGCGAGAGGCGGGGTACACTCCGGACTGGTCGCCAGCCAATGGCAGGGCACATATAGACAAACAACCATTCACACTCACATTCATACCTATGGACAATTTAGAGTCACCAATTAAGCTAACATGCATGTTTTTGGATGTGGGAGGAAACCAGAGTAATCAGGAGACACACACACCGGAGAACACACAAACTCCACACAGAGATGCCCAAGCAGAGATTCGAACCCTGATCTTCCCGATCTGCTGACTGTGTGGCCAACATGCTAACCATGCAGCCCAGCGCTTACCTTATTGTATAATTTTAAAACTCACAAATGGTGCCATATTATAGAGCACATCAGTCCATAATTGTGCAATATTCCAAAATGTGATCTTGATCTGATGACATCGCTAGATATTTACGCTATATTGACTAGCAATACAGCATATTGATCAATGGATACCTCCAGAATGAGCATTATTATCTATGTAAAGGCTGTATGTCATGAGACGGTGGGCCGAATGAAGTGTGCTTTACAGCCTTTAAATAAACCAAATAATAGGGGTGTCACGAGACACCCAACTCACGAGACGAGACGATACACAAGATTGGGCCCACAAGAATGAGACAAGGCAAGATTTCAACATTAATTTTAAGAAAAGTACAGCGGTGCTTTGGTTAACATAGTTACTGCGTTCCAGAAGGTTCAACTAAAACCAAAACGGACTCTTACCAAAACAAATTTTGGCATAAAATAATGTAAATCCAATTAATCCATTCCAGACACCCAAAATTGTGAACACAAAACACCTTTCATAGACAATTATTATAGTTTTACATGCAGAACATCTGTGATTGACTGGCAACCAGTCCAGGATGTAACCCGCCTGTTGCCCAAAATCAGCTGGGATAGGCTCCAGCATACCCCCGCGACCCTAATGAGGAGAAGCGGTAAAGAAAATGGATGGATGGATGGATGGATGGATGCAGAAAATGATGCAAAAATAAATACAACAAGTGAATGGACAGCTTGACATTTAACATCACTTTTACTTAGTTTTGTATGTGTGGATACTATTGGATATGTGTGCTATGTTTGACTCCCTGCTGCGAAAATGCTACAGTAAGTCTTAATGTTTATGTTTTGTTGTTGGAACCAATAATGAGTGTTATGGATGTATAATGAGACAAGCAGAAACACACCCTCGATGCGCCGCCGGGTTGATAGACTGTAATGCGGGAACCGGAGTTGTGTATGCATGTGTGTGTGTGTGTGTGTGTGTGTGTGTGTGTGCACCGCAGCTGATGATGGAGCCACCTTTGTGCCATACGTCTGAAATGACGATTCATGCTACTGTCCATCACCTTTCTCTTTTGTGCGGTGCATGTATTTTGTGTGTCTCTCACTAGTGCAGCAAATCTGATATAAACTATGCTGTTGCTATAAAATGGCGCCCGCAGCCCACAATGCATTGCACGATCATGTGCCAGTAACACAAGATTCCGTCTTCAATGCGTGGTCCAAGATGGTGGCTTAAACCAACGCTAAACAAGCGGGCAAGCAAAAAATTAACTGATGTTAACTGAAAAACATGTTAACCGGGGCGGACGTTAACCGAGGTACCATTGTACAATGAAAAAGATTCAAGATTCAAGAGAGTTTTATTGTCATGTGCATGGTAAAACAGCAGTTATACTATGCAATGAAAATCTTATTCTGTTCATTCTCCCAAGAAAAGAAAGAAAACACAAGAAAGAATAAGAACATAAGAAACATAAATACCAATAAATTAAGCAACAACAAAAAGAAGAGACATTAATACAAATAAATATACAAATAAATAAATAAGTAAATAAATAAATAAATAAAGTGCTACAGTATAAGTATAAGTGCAGTGACGACAGCACCGGGGTGTTGTGCTCACGTCTGGGCGTGTTTGTTAAAAACCGGGCAGCAGCGTTCTGGACCAGCTGCAGACGCGCACTTGAGGTCTGGCTGAGGCTGACGTAAAGTGCGTTGCAGTAGTCCAGTCTTGTGCTGATGAAAGCATGGATCGCTTTCTCAAGATCCTGCTGACCTAAAAAAGGCTTCACTTTAGTCAGAAGACGGAGCTGAAAGAAGCTCGTCCTAATGACAGAGCTATTTGAATCCACTGTCGAAAATGACCCCAAGATTTTTGACATCGGGTTTAAAAAAGGGGGCCAGAGAACCGAAGTTCGCTGCGACAGTGTGCAATGTTGGTGACATGCCAAATAAAATACACTCTGTTTTGCTGTCATTTAAATGTAGAAAGTTCTGATCCAGCCACTGCTTTACATCAGTAATACAATTGAGCAGTATTGTCCGTGGGTCTTACAGGTAGATATATAATTGTCCTAATTATTATTAACAGACCTTTTTGTGGGACTGATTACAATTTTGGCATAGTTTAGGAACGATTTGGACGCTTTACAGTGCTATTTTTACATTTTCATGATCTCATTTTGGAGCCAGATGGGCTTGTCATCCGTAAGACAGGAAGGTCCCCTAGACACAAATAATAACGGACTAATAACTAATAACAGACATATCCTACACCAGTGTTTACAGATTAAATGCAGTCCGGTTTTCTCACCTCGTGCAGGCAAGACACGGCTCAGCGAATTTAGAGCCCTCGCTTACGGGCTTTTTTCTCTCCTCGTGGTGGTTCATCCACGTTACAACAGATGCTATGCAACACTTATTTAAATTCTTCTCTCCTTGTGTTTATCTTCACGGAACAACATGTCTTTTTACAATGTGTGCACACTAATTAAAATGTTGTCGTCAGGGTCATCTACTACGGAGCCCCGGGGGGGACATTGACAAAAAAAAAAATATGATGGGTAAAAAGAACTAACTTTTGCGAGAGCTCGCAAAACTTTTGCAAGAGAACGCACAACTATTTGAGAGAAAAACTATTTAAGAGACTGCGGTATATCCCCTCGGGGGGGCCGTAATTTTGCACAAAACAAAAGTCAATTTTGCGGGAGCAAAATACTTACTTGGGTAACACCACACCCTTTTTATCACATTTCCACAACCTTTTTGATCTTTCTTCAGGGGAAGCAGCTTCCAGCGTCTCCGTCAGTTCCTGTACACTCAAATCAAGTTCAACATGGTTGATTAAGGTTTTAAGGGCAATACCCTTTACAAATTCTCCTAAAAATAATAAAATGATAAAAATTTTAATGCAACCTGATGTTTTTAAAACTGTGTATTATTTTTCAGAGTGTGTGCATAAGCTAAATCCTGTCTTTCCCTATCGACTGATTAAGTGCATGTGTGTGAGTGTAACTAATGTAAGGAGTTGTGCAAATGTAGGCTAGATAATGACGTTGGATTCAGCAGGTTGAAAGTGCTCATCCTTGTGCTCAACTACAGCAATGGAGCAATGATGGCAGCCTTACCATACCCATGTTATATACTACATCCAGCATGTCATTTTTACCATTAGCAAGCTAATATATGACCAATATATCCTTTCACTGGCTGTCCATCAAACTCTTCACTGTGACACATGAAGTACTTGTCAAGATGTCAAGATTTGCCAATCATTTCTTAGTTCATGCTCTGTAGCCATAAAAGCAAGTCAGCCTTAGTTTTTAAGGCTGTTAATGTAGTAGCGTCGATATCCACAAGAGGACGACATTTAACCCTCTCTAGAAGACACATGGCCATATAAAGGGGACAATTTGTTAATTAGGCCTAAAAATTCAAGATTCAAGATTCAAGAGAGTTTTATTGTCATGTGCATGGTAAAACAGCAGTTATACCATGCAATGAAAATCTTATTCTGTTCATTCTCCCAAGAAAAGAAAGAAAACACAAGAAAGAATAAGAACATAAGAAACATAAACACATAAACATATATACCAATAAATTAAGCAACAACAACAGAAGAGACATTAATACAGATAAATAATACAAATAAATAAATAAATAAAGTGCTATGAGTGTGTGTGTGTGTTGTGTGCGGCGTGTGTGAGTGCTTGGTTGAGAAGCCTGATGGCCTGTGGGTAAAAGCTGTTTGCCAGCCTTGTGGTCCTGGACTTCAAACTCCTGTAGCGTCTGCCTGACGGTAGGAGTGTGAATAATGAGTGTTGTGGATGTGTGCTGTCCTTGATGAGGTTGTGTGTTCTGCGTAGGACTCTAGATTTATAAATGTCTTGCAGTGAGGGGAGGGCTGCCCCAACAATGTTCTGTGAGGTCTTGATCACCCGCTGGAGTGCCTTCCTATCACGTGTTGTACAGTTACCGTACCAAACAGTGATGGAGGCGGTAAGGACACTTTCCATAGTGCATCGGTAGAAGCAACTCAGGATTGTGGTGGACATGCCAGATTTCCTCAGTCTTCTCAGGAAGTACAGTCTCCTTTGGGAAATAGCATTTGTTGCAAGATTAAATTCGCCGGTTGTGACAATATTTGTACAACATGTGATAAAGCAGCTATATAGTATACAACACAATAATACAGTGACTTTAAGTTCAATACATTTAAAGGGGAATTTAAAGTTTAAAGAATTTAAAGTTCTCAACAAACTGGACACTAAAAAAGCTGTTCAACCCTGAAAATGGTTCATCTTCTTCTTTCGAGTTGTTTTTGCGTTTTGTAACGTTTTATCTTGTATTGTATTTGATTTTTGTAATAAAAAAATTTTTAGTTGTTGTTTCTTGGTGTCTCATGGTTAGTCACTATTAACGTTCAACACAATATTTTTTAAAGACACAACCGGAAGCGGAAGTTTGAGCTGGTGAACACAGCGATTTTGACATTGCTAGGCTGCTAAGCAGAGAGTTTCCACCAGTGACAAGTGGAACTGGACTCAGTGGATTGAGCCGAACTTGTAAGTTCTTTAATGTAACCCTAATTTGACCCGTTTGTACGTTTTTGCATCGTTACACTGTCTTTATGCCACTACATTTCCGCAGGACGATAATAGTTTGCGTGGCCCGGAAGTCCTACTCGCTCGATGTTTGGTGGCTCGCCATTTGTTGGAGAAAGTCTTTAACTTTTTGCGGCAACAAATTGACGGCGGTGGTATGGAAGCAAGTTGATCAGTTAGACGATCCCAATTAAATGTGATAAACACGGTGGCGAGTAATGATATGTATCCACAACAGTTATTTTTAAAATGTACATGTCGTTTATCCTCATCTCACATGAGTGTTATGCTACAATACGTCTGCAATATCACTGTGGGGACTAATTGTATGTTTTCATTGACTTCTCTTTTCATTTGAATAATCTAATTACATTAAGTAATGGAATGGTTGGTTGGTTGGTTGGTTGGTGACTAAATAGCTGTGAATGTGGTGGTTTCATGTTGAGCCCAGTTACTATGCCTTACAAGGACACACACACACACTTCCTGCAGGCTAATGCACTCCATGCTTGCCGGTGTTTTGTTGACACGTACATGTTGTGCAGTCCTGGCATGTTGTGACTGTGAATCGCCTCCTGGCAGCGTACCTGTGATGCCACAGGGTGGGTGGAGCTGGCAGATGTCGCCATGCCGTACGTGGACCGACAGAATCGCATCTGCGGCTTCCTAGACATTGAGGAGACGGAGAGCAGCGGCAAGTTCCTGCGCCGCTACTTTATCCTGAGCACGGAGCACGGCAGCCTGCTGTGGTACATGGACAACCCACAGGTGTGTGCGTGTGTGTGCGCATGTGTTGCTACCGTGACAACAATGACAATATTAATTTCTTTGCACAGAATCTTCCAGATGGAGCAGAGAACGTAGGCTCTCTCAACCTCTCCTACATCTCGAAGGTGAGTTTATGAGGAAGCCACGTGCGCGAGGCAAAGCAAAGCCGCAGTGTGGACAGGTTGCACTTCAGCATCTTTTTTCGCCTACAGGTGAGCGACGCCGCCAAACTGAGGCCAAAGACGGAGTTCTGCTTTGGTAAGTTAGCATGGAGAGCCTGCCTACGTCAGGAGATCACAGAGGAAGGTTCTGGAAGGACTTCTTTGGATTAGTGTTGACAAAAGTCTGAGTTGAACGGTTCAGGGGCGAAGCCTCCCATTCCCCTTTAAGTGCTTCCTTAAGTAGTTCCTTCCCTGCCTCCTGCGTCCTTCCCCTTCCTATGCGTCTCACTCACGCTCTTCTTCCCCGTTTTCGTCCCTTCTTTTGTCCCTTGCCACTTCCTATGGTGGCTTGCTGCAAATGAATATTTTTTCATGTGTATCTTCTTCCGCACACAGTTATAAACGCAGGAATGAGGAAGTTCTACCTGCAGGCCAACGACCAGCAGGACTTGGTGGAATGGATCGCTGTTCTCAACAATGCCACCAAAATAACTGTGAGAGACACACACACACAGACCAATTTATGACCTGGTGTCTCCTGTCGGCTGCTTGCAGCTGCAGCAGGTCAAAGACAGAAAGAGGCTCATTTAAACTTAAGGATTTTCAAGGAATCATTACATTCTTCTGGGTGGGTGTTTCCCAAGACAACAGCTTAATGTGAGGAGTCAGCACGGTTGTTGCTGCTTCCAGGTGCCAAAGGACAGCATGGCATTGTCCGCAGACGCCCAGCAGGACGTCCCGGCAGTCTCCTACAAGACAGAGATCGTCGGAGGAGTGCCCATCATCACGGCCACTCAGGTGAGGCTCACAGTGGGCGCTGGCTCGGCATGCCCGGACTCGTGCGCCGCCGGTATGTGTGTGTTCATGCATGTGCACACCTTGACATGCTTGAACACTGACTTTCCAACAAACTTCGACTCGGCAGTGTTTGTTGTGTTTTATGGTCATGCTAATGTTTGGCATAAGCGTAAGAGTATTATTTGGACTCCTTGAGTCCAGTCAGCATCGTGGCAACATGCAAAAAACCAAAAAGTGCTTGACTGTACATGCACCTCTGCTTTGTGTGTGTGTGTGTGTGTGTGTGTGTGTGTGTGTGTGGTAGGAACTGGGGGAGGGGCAGAATGGTGCGGAATGTGGAGCTTTGAGGCGGTGCCACAATCAGCCACCTTACTTCCTGTCCAGGGAAGTGCAGGACCAGGCCGTCATCAAGGCGGGGTTCTGTGTCAAACAGGGAGCTGTGGTAGGACGCGCGCGCGCACGCACACACACACACACACACACACACACACACACACAGTCCAGCAAGTCAGATGTTGTTTTTCGTGATGCTGACCCATCAGAGTTGCTTAGTTACTAGAGATCTTTAGAATACTCTACCAATGAAATGATATTTAATGGCAATGAGCTTGCAGCGCCTCTCTTCATTATGTCAGAAGTACACAACTCACACAAACACACAATTAAAGGGATACAATAGTTTGGATTTTTTGTCATGAACTTGTATGACATCCTCATCAGCAGCTTCCCCGCAACCCACCAACCACTTGGTCAAGCAAGTCCAGTACTGCTCGGATTTCCGTGACGAGGAACGTAGAAGACGCTTGCATTTTCTTCCGCGACGGACCGCCGCGGCCATCTTGTTTACGTGTGTGTTCCACAGCGGAAGAAGATACGAGCGTCTTTGGCACATACACAAGAATGGCGAGACGACAGTGCGCAGGGATACTGCGGGAGACAAATATAATGCAGAGCGATTTGTGAGGTCTGATTTTTTCGAGTGGGCATTTTTAGGATGGGGCCGCACGGTGGTCTAGTGGTTAGCACATTGGCCAATACAGGAACAGCCTGGAGATCGGGAAGACCTGGGTTCGATTCTCCCCTGGGCATTTCTGTGTGGAGTTTGCATGTTCTCCCCGTGTGCGCGTGGGTTTTCTCCGGGTACTTCGGCTTCCTCCCACATTCCCAAAAACATGCAGGTGAGGTTAATTGGCGACTCGAAATTGTCCATAGGTATGAATGTGAGTGTGAATGGTTGTTTGTCTATATGTGCTGCCATTGCGGCCACCAGTCCAGGGTGTACCCCGCCTGTCGCCCGAAGTCAGCTGGGATAGGCTCCAGCATGCCCCCGCGACCCTAATGAGGATGAAGCGGTATAGAACACTTTTGAACACTTGTTGATTTGAGAAGCCAAACTCTTTACTTAAATGGCCCCAGCAACTAAGCGGAACTACAGTACAGTACGTTCCTCGTCATGCAAAGCTGACCAGAACTGGACTCGCAGGAACAATTGGGGGTAAGTCACTGTTGATGTAGTACACTACTGGTGGGGATGTCATGCAACTTCATGTCAAATCCGAATGATCTCTTTTACAACTTGTCCTGTTGTGTTGATGCTTCTTCAGATGAAGACATGGAAGCGCAGGTACTTCATCCTGGATGAAAACGCTCTCAGCTACTTCAAGTCAGACCTGGTGAGTTTGGGGCTTGAGTCCAGGGGCGCCGCAAAGTGGGGAAAAGTTACGACAATTCCAAGGGCCCATGACTGACAGGAGCCCCAGTAAATAGGTAAACTAATTTTGCTGTCGGGTTGTGATTGTTTAAAAAAAAAAAAAAAAAAATGCAGTCAGAAAATGATTAAAACAATCGCTTGTATTTGGTAGTAAAAGTTAAATACCCACATAGACTGCAAGTAAACGTCTATATTGACTGAGCACCCCCCATAGCTATGTGAAATGGTTTGGTCCACTACTACCTTCACCATGCTTTGTAGCCTAGCTGTCTGTGTGTCATGGAAATGAACCTTTCAGCTTAATGTCCACAATGAAATAAGCTAGGCGAGTGTTAGCATGTTGTGTTAGCCTTCATCTCACTCCTTTTTAACCAACATTTAATCAGCACAGGTAAATGTTTAGCGTGTCCTATTAAATCAGTTGTCCCTCCCCCATTTAGCAGATTTAACAGATGAGTCAGCAGAAGCCCTGTCTCCCCATAACCTTACCCCTCCCTGTCCCAGTGAAGAAGGTGAGCAACACTGTGTTCAAAGACACGTCACTTAGTATCATTGCAGGGAGTCTGTGGGAATTACTAAAAATCGAAAATGTTTTTGTCATGACAGAAATTCAAACACAAATCATTTTTCCACATAATGAACTTTATTTTCTTGTTGGTAGATTTAAAAGTTGATGTACTGTAAGTTCTTTAAAATTTTTTTTTTTTTTTAAGTCTTTCATAAATGTTAAACGTTTTGGAATTTTACAAATAAAATTAGAGTGTGAGTAAAAAGATGGCCGTTAGCACATTTATGTTCTCTTGCATGAAATAGTGAATTGCTTACTATGTGCAGACCTACATGGACACCTCACTAGCAGTAAATATTACACTGGTAGTATAGTAAATATGTACAAGGTGATAGTATTGTCAAATGTGGTTGTTGTTTTGTTTTTTTTTTTGGTCATGGGGCCCAGAATTCCTGCTTGAGTCAACTTGATTGCGCGCGTGGGTGGGTGGTTGTGTGTGTGTTGACCCTGACTGTGTTGGAAGTCACCAAGTGAAGTATCTGCTGTCTCCGCGTCCTCACAGGACAGGGGGGCACTGCGTGTGATCTGCCTCAAGGACATCCTCAAAGTTCAGGAGTGCAAACAGAGGTGATGAAATATTCGTTAAGAATCTAATGTTAATGTAATGAATGTGTGTGTTAGCAGTCGTGTGCTGAGGTAAAATATCAGACCACAGTGTTTGATAGAACCAGCACAGTGCACTTTGCATCTGGACCTGCTAGTTTGCTGCCTAAACAGGCTGTTGAAGAAAATAGAGTTCTGAAGATCCTGCCACCTTCCCGATGTGTTCCGCAGTGAGCTGATGATGAGGGACAACCTGTTTGAGATGGTCACCAGCTCCAGAACATTCTACTTGCAGGTAATCACCACGCCTTTTCCCTTCAGGTTACAACGTCAAACGACAGCGACACGCCATGACTTGTGTTACTTTGTCAGACTGACAGTCCAGAGGACATGCACAGCTGGATTAAAGCCATCTCCGGCGCCATCGTGGCCCAGCGGGGACCCGGCCGCTCCATCAACACGGTGAGTGCTGCGCCATAATATTGTGGATTATACGGATGCCTGAGATATCGGATCATATTGGTATGGGTTGTTTTTCTTTTTGGCAGATAATGATATCGTCACCCGAGTGATGGAATTATTTCCAAGTTTCACCTCCAAATTGTAAATATTTAATTTGACTGTGAAGGAGGGGTGTCCCATCTTTTTCCAGCAAGGGCCACATAGTTAAAAATGAAAGGATGCAACTTTGAGACTTTGATACTTTGTAGAGCAATACATGTAGGTGTGCTAAGACGTTTTATATATTTCAAGAAAAAAATGCATCTCAGGAATGAGTACATCAGAGGGACAGCACATGTTAGAGGTTTTGGAGATAAAGTCAGAGAGGCCAGACTGAGATGGTTTGGACATATCCAGAGGAGAGAGAGGGAATATATAGGTAGAAGGATGCTGAGTTTGGAACTGCCAGGCAGGAGGCCTAGAGGAAGACCAAAGAGGAGGTTTATGGATGTAGTGAAAGAGGACATGAAGGTAGTTGGTGTGAGAGAAGAGGATGCAGAAGACAGGCTTAGATGGAGGCAACTGATTGGCTGTGGCGACCCCTGAAGGGAAAAGCACAAAGGAAAAGAAGAAGTAATTGCAATGTTAACACTCCAACCTTACGGCTTATTTCTCTTAATGTTTTGACTTAATTCTTGTAAAATTACTGATTCTTCTATTTTTGCAGGTTTCCGGTTAAATTATATTTTTAGAATGTGGGCCAATAAAAAAAGACAACCCTGCTATAAAGTGTTACGTTTTTCTCTTTGTAATGCGGCTCCATCGAAAGAGTAGCACTGATTACTAATGAGAGACAGGTACCGCTGCAAACGATTTCAAACCACCGCAAAGCAGTTGCACATCGTGCCAAATGGGAAACAGCAAAAAGAAGAAATGGGAGTGAGACAAAAACATTTTTGAGTAAGCATTAAAGTGAAATAGGCTGCTCATCAGCTGATCAGACCATAGCGTTTAAAAGCCAAAATCTTGGCAAAAATGTGGATTGAATGTGATCTCTGTCAGGTATTCACACGGTCATGAATTCTTGATGGCAAAGGCAAAAAAAGCTTTCTCTCTTTGAACGAGGTCGGATTGTTGAGCTGCATAAGCAAGGCCTCTCGCAGCGCACCATTGCTGCTGAGGTTGACCCTTAGCCGGAAGAAGCGATTGGCTGTCTGTTAAGATACGGACCTCGGCCCAAATGAAGGTCGTTACTAGTGCCAAGTGCAGTCCAATAATCATCACACAGTGTCAGTATCAGAAGTAAAAAGGTTCTCAAAGGCCTCGTCTCCTTCAATGCCACAAAACTGCCCGTTTGGAATTTTCACAAGAGCACCAAACGTTGAAAGGTGGAAGAAAGTTTTATTCTCTGATGAGGAAAAAATGGAACCTTGACGGTCCTGATGGCACAGTGGAGGGGGTGCCAGCATGATCCTTTGATGGAATAATGGAGCTTCGGGTTGTGCAGGGGCGTCGAACGGCAGACTGGGTTTTTCAAAAGGGCAACGCTTCAGTTTTTTTTTTTGTCATGGTCTTAAACCTTTGATCAGCTGATGAACAGCCTATTTCACTTTAATGCTTGTTTGCAATAAATTGCTTACTCAAGTTATTTATTTATTTTTTGCATTTTTAAGTTCTCCTTAGAAAATCCTTAAGATCCATTTTGGCACATTGCAGAAACAAAAATATATGCTGGCATGCGGGAAATTGCTTTCACTTTAAAAGAAATAGGGTTGTCCTGATTTAATTTCGATATTGCTCCAGTATCAGCAAAACAACGATATCAGATTATATCGGCCTGCATTCTAAAATTTCCGGTAAGCAGTCCGCTCCAGTATGCCTGAATCCCGCATGCAGAGCCCATGTGATGACAAAGGCGTGTGTTACCATGCTAACGAAGTAGCAAGAAGTAGGAGTGGTGTCAGCCCTGTGGCCGTACTTTTCGTTTCCATCCAGAAAAAGATGTTGCAGCTGAGTGCGTAACGTGTCATTCCCCTGGTGGCACAGGACCGAGCAAGTTGAAGACGAACAACCTCGTCGGAACGGATGTTTGAAGCAGCATCACAAGAAAAAAAAAAAACATGAGGATTTCCTTAAGACCACAGAGGTGAAGAAACAAACCTCTGGCTCCATCAAACAGCAGGCGCTGTCCGAAACATTTGCAAAGTATGAGAAACTCCTATACGGGATGGCAAAGCGGTAGCTGGAAGAGAAAAGAGGTGGTGATATCCAGCCCTAGATAGTAGTAGTAAGAAAGCCAATATTGAGCATCATTGTGCTTTTTTAAACACACACGTGAACGTAAGAGTAACATCTCTATGACTATTGCTTCACCTGCTGAGTCAGACGAATCTTCATGTTCTTATCAATCAGGTGTTTGAGCGCCCTCTTGTGGCCCAAACCTCGCTCTGCAGGTGCATCTCTTCCAGTCTCTGCTTTTACTTTAATGAGCAGCCAAGTTGTGTTTTTCAAATGCGCCAGGCCAGGCGGTTGTCCGGTCCGTGCATGTGGCACCATTCTCCAGCAGCCGTTCCATGTGGTGTATGTGACCCTGTTAGCTTTTAACCCCCCCTTCCGCCCTTACTTGCAGCACTGTGCAGACAGCGTGATTGTAAACGAGACACGTTGATCTTGGTGCGCTCATCTCTGATGACGTCTCAGAATGTTGTTTTCTCGCTGTCGTCGTCTTATGAATCTAAATGTGGTCCAGATGACTCTGCTGTGATGTCATCTTCCGGCTTGGGTGTGCCGCTAAAGTCATGTTTTGCTTTTTGTAGTACAACTACTCATCCACACATGAATCATGAATGAATGCGGTCTTTTGCCATCCATCACTCATTCCAGGTCTCCTTGTCATCTTCATCCATCTCTTTCTTCCACCATCTTTCTGTCCTCCTCAGGATCACACTGAGCCGTCACCACCCGCCGCCACCTCGTCGTCCTCCATCTTCTATTACCCCATCAGTGAGGAGCTACATTACCCACAGGCCTCCTGTGTGCCCAGCCAGCCTGAATGTGAACTCTCACCATCACAACTTCCCGGACTTTCTTCAGCCGAGGTCGAGCGGCGACCCGTCGGTGATGACGTCCCGCCTCTCACTGCAGGAGATGTACACCGCCAAGCGATGCCAGACGACGAGTCGTTATGGAAACGGAGCAAGGAGAAGCTGAGCTCTGCCATGCCAGCAGACGCATGACCTTGAGTTGGCCTTGTGAGGAGGAGGAGGAGGAGGATGATGGTGACTTCTTGTCTTTTTTTAATTTAATTTAAATTCATTTTATATGTGTAACAACCTTTTCTTACCTTCACTTTGCTCTGCTGACTCCTCCTGATTTGGACTTTTTGGATCATTTATTATTAAAACACTCCTTTTAAAGATGTCACATTGAGGCGATGGCTCACTCTGAGTGTGAACGCACAGACAAAACACAGCAGGATCCTCCATGCTGGACCACTGAAACCATAGGACAGCTGCAGGTCCACTCTTGTCTCTTTCTTCTGCTTCTCGTCAGCTGAGTCGCAGGCGCGCACACACACACACACACACACACACACACAGGTGTGACACAGGTTGTCTTGGAAGGGTGTGTTTTGGCTCGAAGGATGCTTGACGGCACCATCATGGGGGCACAACATTAAAAGTGTGGTGTCTTTGCTGACATCTGTGGAGCAATATCACGAAGTAGACTTCTGTTGGTCTCTGACAGACCACCCCCTGCTGGAAAATCAAGGAAATGCAGGTCATCACTGACTTCACTTTTGCTTTGTTTTTTTATAACACTTTGAGTCCAAAGCAAAGATTTGGAAATTCCGAATCCTGGACTTTATGTACGAAGACGGAGGGTCAGATCACAACCACTGGGGGGCATATTGTCGTGGTATCAAAGTGTTGCTATGATATGCTGTGATGTGTCCGGTTGTAACTTGAAGGTGTCATACAAGTGTAGGAAGAAGTTAAGCAATCTCTTCTCTCCATGCTGATGAGACTGAGGTGAGGCCCGACCTCACGGACATACATAATGCAACAAAAATTTCAAAGTGGTCCCCCACATTCTTCAGTTTCTATGATGTAAAAGACAAGGGTATGGACACCCTGTCATGCGCTTTTTTCTTTAAATGTATTGAATTTAACATTACGTTGTAAGCAGGTATTAATTTGTTACATACTGTAAAGCCATTTTATCACTTGTAGTACTTTTAACAGATATTGTCACTATTGGAAAATTAAATCTTGCACCAAAAGTTATTTTTGTACGTCTAATTAAGAAGGGTTAGGGTTTGTTTGTTTTTGTTACCTTTATGAGGCCATGTGTCAGCTATAGAGGGATAAATGCAGACCTCTTGTGGACATGGACGGTACTACACTTGCAGCCTCAAAAACCCAAGTCTTGACTTGTTTTTTTTGTTCAGTGTTCTCGCCCAAAATCAGCTGGGAAGGCCCCAGGTTACCCCTGACCCTAATGAGTCTTTGAGTGGTTAAAAGTGCCTTCTCTCAGCTGTGACAAAGCAGCTAGACCAAGTGATACATTCATTCATTGATGGTAACCTGCCTGGGCTATAATGTAACTCTTTCTCCTTCAGCCTTGAACGTTCCTTTGAGATGCTACCAGGGATCAGCCCCCGTGAGAATCTAAGTCTGACAAAACGACCGAATTAGACACAAAGTACATAAATGCAGTTAAAGGTAAAAGGCAAGATGTTTCGTGTGATTTATCACTATGAAATGTTTCACTACTACACCAAATATAAAAGAATGGCTATGGTCTGTTCAAGTTTTTGTTGTCATTTACAGGACATGGTGTATTTGCAAAGAGATTTTACTACACCAGGGGTGTGCAAAGTGCAATCTGGGGGCTTTTTTTTTTTTTCAATTGGCCCTCGGCACATTCGAAAAATACAAATGAAAAAAAAAATGGAAGAAAGCAGTAATTTTATGACGATAAAAAAAATATTAGGATAATAAAATGCCAATATTAAGAGGAAAAAAATGCATAAAGTTGAAATATTAAAGACTAAAGCACATTTATTGAACACATCACAACCATTAAAAGCAGTTACATGATGTTTTAAGAAAACAAAATATGGAATTCTTGAAAGTACAAAATGAATTGATTATACGTACCAAATTCTTTATTAGTTTTTTGGGACAATGGTTGCTGAGTGTGTCTGAGAGGGTATGTTGATGTAAATGAGATCAAATATCGGTTTAAATAAGAGGGACAGGTAAAGTGAATGCATTTGAGAGTAAATTGGAGCCAGTGGTAATGTCTTCCTCCACTGAGAAGTAACCACTTCAAGGATTCATGCATGGAGCGAGCAGTGGCTCCTGAAGATAAACCTTCATAGACTGTTGTAAATGACATTTAGGGGTTGGAGATATGTTTCAAAGGTGTTCTGATAAACAATATCAGCATAGTCCAGAACAGGAAGTAATAATTGAGTGACAATTCTTTTTCTGATCTGAAAGGTTAAACAATTTACAGAATGGTAGAGTGTGGCTATACGACTTCATTTGTTTGTGAGGGATTCGATAGGATACTCAAAAGAAAGCAAAAGATCAGTCCAGAGGCCAAGATGTTTAAATGAGGTAACTTGTGCAAGCGGTGAGCCATCAGTAAAAGAAATGGTTAGATACAGCAAGTGACGGTTTAAAAAAACAAAAACAAAAGTTGGTCCTCCTCAGCTGTGTCCGTGTGTTGGAGAGAGAGCAGTTTCCCGACCCACACGTCATTACAAGACGGGACACAGCACAGACGCACATTGGAAGAATTTGCAAAAAGTTATGAAGAAGAATTTGCGAGTTATGGAGAAAGCTGATCAAATTTTCTTGGACTTGAAAAAGGCAATACTAGCATTGGAGGAAGAATTTCGTGCAATCAGAGAGGAGAACTTGCGACTCCGAGAACTTCTGGACGCTTTTGATAAGACTCACATTCTGGTACAATTTGAAGGTGTCGAGGAAAAGGCTTCTTGAGACGTCATCTGTACTTCTGTGAAAAAGGTGTCGGACGTTTCGCTCCTCATCCGAAGAGCTTCGTCAGCAAACTAATAAGTGCTGGTAGCTTAGGCCTTAAATACAGTAAGAGTGGGCGGAATCGGTGTGCCAACACCCTCCTCCTATTGGTTCGTTACACTAAGCCTGGGCGGAGTAGTGGTATAATCCTATCCTGTTATTCACACCTCCGATAAAAGGGAAGTGTCGCTCCCTGAATTGGGTATGAACGACTCTGATACTGGCTTGTTAGCATCTATTGTTCTGGCTCGGCCCTGGCTTCACCTCATTTGCAAGACTAAGAGCTGTGGGTTTTGGTCCTGCTAGTCCTGCTAGTGGTCCTCAATCAGCAGTACATCTACACCTGAAAGCTACCAATCACTCTTTTCAGGACAGCGAGGTAAAGATTTTGGCCAAAGAAAACAGATGGTTTGAAAGAGGAGTTGTCAAACAACAGAACCCATCATTGAATCGGAATGGTGGTTTGAGGTTTAATTTGGACCCTGTGTTCAGCAGGTTACTGAGACCAAAACCCACAGCTCTTAGTCTTGCAAATGAGGTGAAGGCAGGGCCGAGCCAGAACAATAGATGCTAACAAGCCAGTATCAGAGTCGTTCATACCCAATTCAGGGAGCGACACTTCCCTTTTATCGGAGGTGTGAATAACAGGATAGGATTATACCACTACTCCGCCCAGGCTTAGTGTAACGAACCAATAGGAGGAGGGTGTTGGCACACCAATTCCGCCCACTCTTACTGTATTTAAGGCCTATTTAAGCTACCAGCACTTATTAGTTTGCTGACGAAGCTCTTCGGATGAGGAGCGAAACGTCCGACACCTTTTTCACAGAAGTACAGATGACGTCTCAAGAAGCCTTTTCCTCGATGGACAACTCCTGTACGACTGAGAGCCTACACAGACGAATTTGAAGGTGTGTTTAATGTTCACTGACCATCTAGGTTTGAGCTTTAAACTCACTTGTTTCGTGTCTTACTTCTATATAACACATAAGTAATTCAGTCACTTTCTACGCTGTAAAAAAAAATGTCGGTGTTTTTTACAGTAAAACACTGTCAGTGACAGCAAACGTAAGAAGTCACGTGCGGTGAGATTTTTCCTCAAATGTTTAAATCATACAGAAAATACATTTATAACACAGTTCAATGGCTGATGTTGATATTTTAAGTTATTTTCAGTTTTTTTCACCTGCCTTCGCGATCGCAACACGTTCCTTATATACTGTACTGTAGAATCAGGCCGAACATAAATGGTTCCCTTTTACCACACGTGTCAAACTCGTGCCATGGTGGGCTGAGACGCTGCAGGTTTTCTCTCCAACCAGTTTCTTCTTTAGTAACTGGCTGGAAAGAAAACCTGCAGTGTCTCTGCCCTCCATGGCAGGAGTTTGACACCCCTGCCTTATACAATGGCGTCCTCTGGCGTACAAAAAGAGGTACTGCTTTATTAAAAACGCAGAGATAACATATTGTAGTGTAGTTGTTGGTTCTACTAGAGTCGGAAGCTTTTTAAGTACATCTTAAAAGAGGTTACAGGTTGTAGCACAAATGAAATATAACAAAATAGCCTCCGTCCTAAAAATCAGGTGCCTATTAAACAGGAAGAGGAAGGGAAGCCACAGCCCCCTGATGTTAATGAGGAAGAGGAAGAACTCCCCATCACTCAAGAGTACACAGCAAATTGAGGAGTGTTCATTTTTTGGTGTTGATGAGAATCTTGAAGTTGGAGTGTCAATCTTACACTATTTGGAGTTGATCTAACACTGCATTTTCTTAAAAATGTTAAATTTAACACTGGATCATGAAAGTGTTGTAGTTAAAATGGAGTGTTGAAAATGTTCAAATCTTGTTAGTGTCACAATAAAGACATTCAACACTTCCACACTCCATTTAACGCCTAACAGTGTTCACGTGTCTTAAGCTCCGCCCACGGACATTTCATTTAGACTCCACCCCTCACTTCACGTTGCTGAAATGAAAAGCAGATTTGAGAAGTTGACAATTAGGAATCATTTTGCATCAGTAGGTAAGTAAACGTTTAAATAGATGAACTAATGAATTGTGTTGTACCTTGTTTACACATAAAAAACGTTACTTTTTGGTGTGATATTTAAGACTAATAAACTGAGGCAGCTGTTTCCACCCAAAGCCTTTGCTAATGTTAGCTCGTGTTTTTGCTAAGTTATATTTTCTATTTAGTGTTGCTGTGAGCTGAATCGGCACTGCCTGTGCAACATTTGGCAAAGTAAGTGAACGCTACGTTATATCTTCATTTTTAATGAGCTAATGGCTACCTAGCTAATTGGCACGAGGAGCCCCCACACGTAGGCCTGCTGGCCCCCAGCAAAGGACTTGATATGCTGTACAAGATACAAGATATCAAGGTTGGCAACTCTAATTGTTACTTTAACTTAAAAATAATTGTCAGGCGTGTGTTGGAAGTGAACATTACACTTTTTTTTTAACACATAAGAACCCAGACCCATTTATCCTTGAAGGAAAATTATGCGTGCTATATCATAGACCAAGTGGACCACTTAGAACACATTTCTTAAGTTTTTTTCATAATAACACTTTTTATTACCAAAGATCTGTGTTGTTACATATTTGTTACATTGGGCGTTAGTGGTAAACATATTCCTTATTTGAAAATAAGTAAACCTGACAGTTTTTACAAGTGATGGACGGACAAATGAAGCTTTATAAGCACTTGTGATATTTGTTGACTCCTCTGTATGGCACTCTTGGCTTAAAGATGCAGTGGAAATGTAAAAAAAATATCACAAGTGCTTCACGAAGCTTTTCCCAGTACAAACAAACTGCCTTAACTGTTTGGTAACACAAAAATGCCTTTTTATTTGCATTTCCATAACCTATATCAAAACTGTGAATTCAATAGAAAGGTTTAACACAAACTTCTTAACAGTTGTGCTTTGAATCAGAAAATATGCCAAATGCATAAAAAATAAATAACACTGCTTATTTGGAGGCATTTGCAATAACCGACCATAGCTGCAGATCTAAAAACATAAATTGTGGAGAAAAAAAAATGCTGAAGAGAAATCTAACTGTTGTATCATCAGCACCATGTCTGAAACATTTTCTCAGTTCTTATGTCTGTTAAGTCTCTTTGTCCATTTAGTCTAAGTCAGATGGTAAGACTTGAAACAGTTCCGTTCCTCAGTGAAGCAAAGACGCACATCACATTTCTCACAGAGGGTGGTGGTTGCATTGATTTTGCAGAGTTTGCAGCGGCCACGCTTGTCACCTTTCACAGGCCAATGTGCGAATTGGTCAGTGCGAACATCATCTGGAACTCCAACGCGAACCCTCTTCGGCAATGGTGGTGGTGGTGGAAATGTGGCACTGAGTGATGGGCGGCCTCTTTGTGCCTGCCAAAGAATGAGGCTAGTGGCAACCTCTGCCTGGAAGCTCCTTTGTTTCAGTGGGTTTTGGACACCAAGTAGTTTACAGTCACGGCGGTAGATCAACCATGCGTTAACCAGACCTAACATGATGGTGTGCCAGAACAAGTAGATGTACCACCTCCGTGACCTCATGTGGTATTTACACCTTGCAATGCATGCATCAAGGAGGTCTACTCCTCCCATGAAAGTGTTGTATTCCTTCACAATGTGTGGCCTGCTGACCTCCACAAATGCCTTGTCTGCTTTGCTCCAGCGTTGAATGTTATCTTGAGGCTCAACTGCACAGTACGATGAGATCAGGGTAACAGATCTGTTGTCATACCACTTGACAATGACCATGCTTTCTTCTTTTTCCACCCTGGCGTCAACAGATCCTCTACCCCTCTTGGCAAGACTTTTCTCATCTTCAAGCTGACACCCAGCCAAGCGATTGGCTCGCAGAGTTCCCACAAAGTAGATCTTTCGTTGAAGAAGGTTGAGTACTAGTGGTGCTGAAGAGAAAAGATTGTCAGCAAATACTTTGTAGTTTTGGTCTGATGGGAGAGTTTCACAAAGTTTGACCACAACATCACCTCCCATGCCGAGTAAAGATTTTTTGCCGGTGCCACCTTCATAGACTGCAAAATCACAGAGGATTCCTGATGAAGAACAGCGGCTCCAAATTTTCAAACCCCAAGGGTGGGGCTTGCCCTTCACATACTGTCTTATTGGGCTATGTGTCCCTCTGAAGGACACCATTTGCTCATCAACAGAGTTGTGCTCTTCTGGGGTGATGTCCAGGCATTGTTTGCGAAACATATCCAACCATGGGCGGATCTTCCAACACTTATCAACACTTATCTGCAGCGTTGTCAGTGTTGTCAATGAAATGCAGAGTTGCCAGCAGGTTCTGAAAACGATTATGTGACATGACGTCAGCCACCATGGGACACCTTGTGTCATTTTCCCAGTATGCACGATTTCCCATCAGTTGGCAAAGACCCTTGCGCAGATAGAGGCCAATCAGTATTTCCAATTCTTTTATACTGGTGTTAACATTGTTGTGATGTGGAGATTTTTGTACACTGTACAAATTAGTTTGATCCTTTAGTAACTCAAGCATTTCTGGTGTTATGAACTTTCTGAAGTACTCCAGAGGACTAAGAAGATTGTCTGGAGGTGTGACATGCGGTCCTTTGAATGTATACTCAGGGGCTTCAAATGGTTTCTTCCTCCAAGAAAATAGTTTTTTCCCTTGGATAGTTCCTTTTTCAGTTCTTTGTTTTTGGCCATGGACAGTTTCTTGTTTTTTCCCTAGGACGGATGTATTTTGCTGCCCTGAATTCACATTTGGTTGTGGTACATCATCTGGTGTACTTGATTCACTACTGTCCGAATCACCACACTCACTTGACTCGTCACTCTCCCTGTCTTGACTATTGGGATTGTAAAGAGGGTCATCAGGGTCTTCATCGGAGCAATCGTCACATCCCTCAAACTCACTATCATCTCCCAAAATGGCCTCCAGTGCATCATGAAGAGTGTAGCGCTTGTTCTTTCTCATACTACAAATGAAATCAAAATAGAATATTTAATAACAAGAATAAGACATTTACACTTTTGTGGGATTGGCATAGGGTAGTAAAAATTTGTTAACATTATGTACATATTTGCAAAAACTTTTTTTCACAAAAAACAAATACTTTCACATTGTTTGTAATTGTTCAGTGCACTTTTAATTGACCAGCACAAGATATTTCAACTTAATATCACTGATACAGCTAAATTAATTGGGTGGGTTATTAGCATTTTTGTTATTGTGACAAATGGGTCACATCAGGTTCTTCATTCTGATTTTAGGGCTAAAAGTCCGATGTGACAAATATGTTACAGCAATATTTATGTTACTTTTTTGATATTACTTTCTTCAACAAAGATGGGCAGACCAGGTTGAAAGTAGTATAGGACATGTTTACAAAGCACTGAGCTTGATAAATGTGTTTGAAATTACCTGTAGTATCAAAAAACAGCTCTTTGAAATTACCTGCTTCCTTGAAGTTTGCACACAGGCCAGACCTGCATTTTGGAGAGGTCACTTCCTGCCACAGTCACATGACTGTCACATGGTCATCACACCAGGATGTTTAGTATGTGTCGCTTAGGGACTTAATGAGTTAAAATCAGACATGAATCTTTATAAGGAAGAGACCAGGACCTTCAAAGTGCTTGTTACACTCGTGTCACCGTGGGTTCTTATGGGTAAAGAATGATTCATCTTTATTTTTCTTCTTGACTCACAGAAAACCTTTGCTTGAGTCTTACATGAATGTGGTAAGTAATATCTTTTTTTTTTAAATCAAGGCATAAGCCCTGCAACTGTGGCTTTTCCATATTTATTTTATTATTTTAGTAGGATTTTTTTTATATTTTATTCTTATTCTCAGAGGTGGATGGAGATGTCTTTGAGCTTGTCAAGTCAGGTGTTTTGACTTTCAAGGTCCTTTTATCAGTGACAGGTAAGGATGTGAAAACATTTGAAAATGCGTGAGGTGGTTTAGATATCACAGGCAGTGTGGACCCATCAGGTACCTTGGTTTTGTCCAAATGAGATATTGTTGTCGTGATCTTTGAGGTCTCAAAATGTATTTTTGGTCTCACTTTACAATAAGGTAAACAAAAATACAGTAGTTACTGAGGAACTAATTACTAAAGCACAAATTTACAGTAGTAGAGGATCTAATGAAGAACAAAAAAGGAACCAATGAGCAGAGTAGTTACTGAGGAACTAAAACACATACATTTAGAGTAGTTACTAATGAACTAATGAGTAGTGGTTAGGGTTAGATAGGTTTGTTCCTCATCCTGCATGACTGTCATTTTGTGTACCTTATTGTAAAGTGAGACCGTATTTTCATTTGATATTCAATTTTTAGCCCCTTTTCCATAGGTTGAAATTCCCCCAAATTATTATTTTTTTTTAGTAGTAATTAGTGTTTTGTACTGTTTTGCAGAGTAAGAGATTGTCAGGTTCAAGCAACCTAAAACATTGTAAAAACAATAAGAAAGAAGAAAGAAGACAACAAGATTGCTTTTACTCGCGAGGAGAACAGACAGAGATGTACTCAGTTTACAACCTCGATCCGTTCTGAGTAAACTCTGCGTTCACCTCCCTTTTATTCTGTTGGGGATTCCCTAGTTACACAGAGCACGTTGCAGCTCTAAGGGGAGGGGGAGCACAACAGCTGCAACGTGCCAGGACATTCTCTAGGTGTGTGTGTGTGTGTGTGCGTGTGTGTTCACATAAACAACAATCAAGAGTGTGAATCCGTAAACATGCAGCAGGCTCAGAAACAGGAGGTTCAAAAGGTCCGGTGAATAAAAGAAAGCACATCGTAAATCCAACAGTTACACCAGAACGATCCAAACATCTGTTGTTTAGCAGTTCCTGTTTGTTCTTGTTGATCTACAAAGAGTCTCTGTGGATGAGTGCATAGAAAAGATAACAAGTAATCATGACTTAAAGAAGGAACAAAATCAGCTGAGCGCTGATGCGGTCAAGAGGAGTTCCTTCATCTTCTTCTCCGTAGCCCCATAAAACTTTACTGCTCAGACACACACACATACAGATGTTATAGTGGTTCAAACAAAGGAAGATACATTCTTTAAGACAAATATATGATAACATTTACATACATTTCTCCAACATTTCCCTCCTGTTTATCATATATTTGCTCAAATTCTCATATCATTCTATAACCGCTTCCTTTCAGATTTTCAGTCAAGAAATCATTTTTATGAACACAAACACATTTACACTAAGAGTCAAATGTGACTTTTACTCATAGTCACCTGGTCTGGAAACAGATCAGGCAAATGGAGATCATCCTCCATGTCTATAGCTGTCTCCATCTCTCTCTCGTTCCCTTCCAGATCCAACAACAAATACATTTGTGCCATTTTAGTTTCCATGGGTGAAATAGCTGCATTTATCATTTTGTTAAATAGACCCCCCACACAGGGAATAACACAACATCCACACAAGGTTACGATTGCTGCAAAAACAGCACTTGACATCAATAGAGATGACACCAAGGATTTGTACTTGCCAAACATATCAAGCCAACTGTCCCACCATGAGGTTTCCACTCCAGAGTGTTCCTTCATCTTACCATTCAGGGTGCGAAGGCCTTCAATGGCCTGTGTCAGGCTGCCATCAGCAGCAGTGTTGTTAGGAATGAAGGTACAGCATCGTTCTCCAAACATTGCACACACACCTCCTTCCTTTGTTAACAACATGTCCACCGCAATCCTATTTTGTTAAGCCATCAGGGACGTGGCTTTAAGTTGTTCTTTGACCGCTTCAAATCCGACTTGTGTCCAATTTCCCAATTTCTGAACATTGTAGTGGATGTAGTTAATCCTGTCTACGTTTTTATTGACGGTAATCCATGGAAGTATGGATTCCCATCCAGCCGCAATCTGGTTAATCAATTTATACTCATCTGGCACACCTCTAGGAACACCAATGGCATCAATGTATGTGGGATCCTGGTCACCCATCCATTTTGGTTGTTCTCGCTTATAACGTGGTAATTGGCTCCACAAGTCAAGAGTGGGTAATCTGGTGAGATCAGTTACTGCCATAGAGTAAACTGATACTGGCAGCAGCAATGTCACTAAAGCACACAAACCCGACGCATCCTTTGGTAGGGAGTCAAAAAGACGACCATCACCACACCACCACCAAATATCACTACGTGATAAAGGGAGGAATGGTGCGGTTGGGGGTGTCAAAATCTCATCACACCAGGTAGAGGGCAGGTTTCCCAATTTTCTCCCCTTCCCAGGTAGAGTGACACAGGTGAAATTATTGGGTGCTACCCTTTTTGAGAACACTGGTTTTTCTTTTTCGTTAAGGATGAGTGGAAAGTATGTGTCCCACATCACACATGATGAATTGGGGTTTGTGTTTGTCATTGTCTCAAAAACACACTGAACAGGGATCACTGCTGGTATCACCCGTAGAACTGGTCGTGGTTCCATACACACAACACAGTCACCAAAATGTGATACGTTTGCTGCCTGTTCAGCCAATAACAGCCAATTGTTATTTTGTTGGTTAACTCCAGTGGTAACCCGAAACCATTCATCAGCCGAGGGGTTCTTTGTGACCTTGATGCCCACTGTGGTGGCTATCGGGGATGCAATAGGTGTCTGAACTACATTTGGAACATACTTGTCTAAGCACAATTGTAATAGAAAATGGTGTGAACCAACTACTGTCCAAGGCCAAAATAGGAATAACCAACAGGCATCTTCACAATCATCGCACAAGGTTTTGTTATGTGTTAGATCTACCGACAATATTAATTCAGCCTGGGTTACGGTCATACTCATGCATGCGCGTTGTTTTTTAGCCGCTACATTGGTCGTATAAGACGTCCAATTTTTTCCCTTTGGGTCCACTACTAATGTGGACCATGATGTGTCTTTCTGGTCATTTGTGACATACCACAAATTTTGAGAACCATAACCCAGTGAAGCTGCCGATTTCCCTTTCATTTTAATACTCCCATATGGTATTTGTACAACGTTTACAGACTGTGGAAATAAACAAACTTGAGGGATAGAAATGTGGCTTCTAGTTAGTGAACATCTTGACATAGAGATTACATAATGGTGTTGTGGTAACTGATTACGCTTAACTTTATCAGTTGATGTTGTTGTCAAATCTTTGACAAATAATCCTGCTCCCATCAGGAGTATGACCAGAAGCAAACTTCCCACAAAGAATCTTACTTCTTTGATCATTTCGCAGAAAACCTTAGGAGGTCCGCCTCTACTAGGATTGGTGTCTTGTAATTTCTTCACTGACAGTCAGGTATCTTCAGACTCTAAATGTCTGCACCCACCTTATTGTCAGACCTTTGCTCACCTTTCCCGTCGGGGTTTTCTGCGGAAAGGATCTTTTTACAATGTGTCAAATGGATCCAGGTAGACCTCTCAGCTATTTTAAGTGCAGTAGGTGTGGTCAACAGCACTTGAAACGGTCCTTCCCACTTGGGTGAATGCCAGTGCTTCTTTTTGATGCTTTTGATGAGGACCCAATCTCCTGGTTGAACTAACTGAATCTCCTGCTGGGAGACAGAAGAATTCTCAGCAAGTTGACATTTATTATTTTGCCTTTCCAATAAGCGTCTCATATAGTCAGCGAGATTAGCGTCATTATTAGCTTCCCATTGACTTTTGAAATATGGTATCTATATGGTCTTCCAAATAAAATTTAATATGGTGTTAATCCATTTGAAGCAATTATATTAATATATAATTTAACAAGATCAAGACTTTGTGTTCATGGTCTCCCTGTTTCCTCAAATACACTTTTTGAGTCTATTTTTTATTGTTCCATTCATTCGTTCCACTAGTCCTGCGCTTTGAGGGTGGTAAGCACAATGATTTTTTTTTTTTTTTTTAGGTTAATATGAAACATTGTTCCTATTTTTTGTATTATCTGGTTTACAAAATGAGAGCCATTATCACTATAAATCGTTTCTGGTATACCATATCGTGGTATAATATCTTTACATAGTGCTTTTGCCAACGTCAAGGCATCAGGATGCTTTGTTGGAAAGAGTTCTATTCATTTAGAAAATGCATCTATGATGACCAAACAAAATTTCTTTCCTTCGCTTTTGTTTAGCTCTATGAAGTCCATATGTATTACCTGGAAAGGATATTGCGGTGTTGGAAACTGACCACGTCGCGGGCATAAATTGCCTTTTGGATTGTGCTTTGTGCATGTTCGACAGGCTCTAAAAAATTTTTTTGAATATGAATTAAAGCCATAGGTGGTAAAATGTTGATGTATCTGACTTACCATCCCTCCTGTTGAGACATGTGACACACCATGGCTCAAAATAGCCTCCCATCTATATACATTTTTGGAAAAAATAGGCTTCAAATTTTGGTCAACATAGATGACATTTTTAAGTGTAGCCCCTTTTCTTTTCCAAATTTTAATTTCAGACTACGAATTTGTTATTGCATGCCTTTGAGAACCTCATTATCTAGGTGTTGTTTAGTTCTACCTATGGCGGTGTAATCTGCTCTTTTTAGGAAACGTCGAGTGGTTCGGTTGATCAGGCCTTGCACTTGGTGTTCCAGTTCTCTGCTGTGTAATATCACTACACTGCTCCTCATATCGTGGTGGAGACACCAGCACTAGAGGATACAGTGAGGGTCTGCCTTGCTTTCTTTCTTCCCTACTTTATTCAGTCCTTTTAACATGTACTATCTTATTATCCTCTTCTCTATCTTTAACTTTCACTTCCTCAGTCCCTTCTATCTTATTTTTAACTTCTCAACCTTCTGTTTCCACCTTTGCACTTTCCTGTTCCTTTTTTCTTTTATTTTTACACACACATTTCTTTTTTGTTTTCTTTTCTTTTTCTCCAGACAAATATATGATAACATTTACTGTATATACTTTTCTCCAACAGAGATTCATTTGACTGGAGATGAAGCAGACTCCACGATCCCCAGCTTCACCCCAGTTATCGCCAGTTGGTGGCGATAACTGGTTTGACAATTTATCCTTCAGCCCACAAGAAAGAGGAACCCACCAGAACCATTGGATCAGGATGAATCAAGACAGGTAAGCTTTGAGTAAATGAATGTAAAGTGTTTTTATGCACGACCTTGTTTTATTTTAAAATCCTCTTGAATTCCCATGAACACACTATTTCAATTTTAATATTTTTGGCAGAAAGTCGGTGGTGTTTTGAGGGCCAATCCGAAAGGTGAGGAAATCTTCAAGGAGCGCAACAAGACTAAAACACTACCTGATGCAACGTGTAAACGGATGGTGAACATCCTGGTTGCAGATATGATGGAGCTGCATGGGTCACTTCCCCCTTTCCATTAGAACAGTCATTCCAGACTCATCAACGGCAGTAAGACCATGTAGTGTGGGAAGGGTTCTATCTGTGATCATTAACTATGATGTGTTTTGAAAGGAGGGTTCCACCATCATGTGTGATGACAAATTCCGCCCTGAGAATTGTGACTTGTTTTCCAAACCTCAAAGATCCATTCTCCAAACCTGGATATGTAAGTCTCTTTTAATGTAAAACCCAAAGTACTGTTTTTGTTTTACCTTTAGGTGTGTAGTTTGTATTCAAATCTTGTTTCAAATATGTTCATAGGATGCTTAGCTTAGCGGCAGTGGCTCAGGAGGTAGAGCAGGTCGTCCAGAAATCGTAAGGTTGGTTGATCCTTGCTCCCTCCACCCAGTCACTGTTGTGTCCTACACTTCTCCTGGCTCTCAAAGTTGTTCCAAGACTGTTTCTTCATGATGGTCCAAAAACCAGAGGAGAACATCTGTTAACTGGTCAACAGCTGCTTGGTGAGGAGTGCAAGGAGGCGCTATCTACAATAAGACATTCAAGCGATGAATCCGTGGTCAAAGAAGATGAGAGCAACTTTCCAGTATCAACAGAATATGATCCAAGCACAAGATGTATCATCGTCTGTCCTCAATGTGTTCCCTCACTTCCTTGATGTTCCTGGATTGGTAAGGAAATCTTTAGTATTTGGATGCGTTCAGTATTAGATTACCCATTACGTCAACCATGTGTAAACCTGTAGGCCTACATTATATGAAATATTCATGTCTTGTTTCTAGATTGACCAGGATTTCTCAATGATGTTTGCTGATGAAGTATCTCAGAGGTTCCTGGCTAAGTGGTCAACTGTCTTCAAAGCAAAAGTCATTGCAGACTGCAAGACTCCCGCAAAAGCAGAACATTGATGAGTTGCTGTCAGGAACTGAACCTCAACCTGATGACAGCTGTGGTCAGTAGAAACAGTTCTGTATTTCGCAAATAACTTCAAATATTTATTTCCTAGCTGTTTAAAAATGATTTATTTTCTTTTAGGCTGGGGCAGTGATACATCCTCCATCCTTCTACTCCTGCATCTGCTCCTCCGACCTCTAGAGGCCAGGAAAAAACAGCAAAGATCAGTTTGTCAAGCAGCCAACCATCTTCTCAGACATCTTAAGGTATGCAAAGGTCCATTTTTACATTAAAAAATATGATTTCTGTCTAAAAGCATTCATTTTAGGTTGCAGATGTTCTTGAATCGGCTAATTGTGTTGATTCAATGTCGTAATAAGGTGTGCTAAACACCTGAGAAATGGAAACCATGCAAAGGGGTTTTAATTGTTGTTGTTGCCCCTTTTCACCCACAGGAAGGAGCCAGTGTGACCCCCTTCCAAGACTGTTGACACAAGACAACCATTTCTCCTCTGCATCAGTGAGCGAAGGTGACATCCAGAGGTTCTACATTATTGACCAAAAGCCGGTTCCATGCAAGGCACATACATTTATTGCAGCTTTTGATTAACTGTTCGAAGCTCACTATGTCTACAGTCTCTCATATGGTTAAAAATGGATAAGAGCTTTGAAAGAGAGTGGACAATGTTTTTAGACTTCAATGACCAACCCGGTGTTTCGGCTAGTATTCTGTGGGAGGCAGCAAAAGCAGTAATGCGCGGAAAAACCATTTCATAGTCATCATATAAGAAAAAGAAAGAGAGATTACTAGAATCAGAGTTGGAGAAAAAAATCCAACTCCTCGAAACCGCTCATGCTGACTCAAAGGATGAGCATATCCTAAGTAACCTAAGGAAACTGGCAATAAACACGGAAAATACTTAGCTAACCAACTAAAAGTCAATAAAGAAAAAAGCTCTATCTCCTCCATTAGAAACTCAGGAGGTCACATCACTCACCTCCCGGAAGAAATTAATTCTGTCTTTAGGAGCTTTTATAAAAATCTATATACACCTCAGATTAAACCATCTCTCCCAGATATCAAAACATTTCTCAACAACATAGAATTACCAAAATTAAATGACGAACAGGTGACCAACTTAGATGTACCCATTTCATTCATAGAACTCCATAACGCTCTACACCGGTTGCCGAATAACAAAGCACCAGGACCTGACGGTTTCCCTGCCGAGTTTTATAAAACATTCTGGTCATTACTATTTCCAATATTTCTTAGAATGGTTTTGGAAATTAAAGACAGTTCATGCTTGCCTCCAACCATGAACTCAGCTACAATCAGTCTCCTGCTGAAACCGGATAAGGACCCAACACTACCTTCCAGTTATCGTCCAATTTCACTGATTAATGCAGATCTTAAAATAATATGCAAAGCGTTAGCTATAAGGCTGGAAAAAGTTACCCCTCATATAATACACCCTGATCAATCAGGATTTATCAAGGGGAGAAACTCAACTAGCAATGTACGCCGTCTAATCAATCTGATTGATTACTCTATCATCCATAATTTAGAAACCACAATTGTCTCATTAGATGCTGAAAAAGCATTTGACAGAGTAAATTGGAAATTTCTCTTTGCAACACTACATAAATTTGGCTTTGGAGATTCATTTAGAACATGGATTAAAATACTATACAACACCCCGAAGGCCTCTGTTCGGACCAACAATCACATCTCTCCAGAATTTACTTTACAAAGAGGTACTAGGCAAGGGTGTCCACTCTCTCCCTCACTATTTGCTATCTTTATCGAACCTCTTGCAGCTGCAATTCGACAACATATAAATATTAAAGGGATCCACACCACAAATGTTCATCATAAGATAAGCCTTTATGCTGATGATGTATTACTCTTCCTCGATAATTCACATTCTTCACTTCACGAATCGATCTCACTCATTAACAATTATAGCACCTTCTCAGATTACTCCATTAACTGGTCTAAATCCACAGTACTGCCCATTAACTTTGGTTTCCAGAGCACCCCCTCTATACCACTGTGTTCAGGAAACATTAAGTATTTGGGTATTAACATTTCCTCCAACCTGTCAGACCTGATCCGCTTGAATTATACTCCACTATTGAAGTCAATAGAGGATGATCTTGCACGTTGGAGAACCTTGCCCATCTCACTTACAGGCAGAGTATCCACCGTGGAAATGATGATTTTACCAAAGGTTAATAAGTCGCAAAACATTACAAAAATCTAAAGAATATGGGGGCTTAGAACTCCCAAACTTCTCCAACTACTTCCTTGCAAACAGGTTACAGTATATCTTAAAATGGATCAACCCTAACCCATTGGATTATTTATGGCTAGCCATAGAACAATCACTTAGCCACGAAATCCCAATTTGTAACCTGCCCTTCATCAGCCAAATCGTCCGGAAAAATAAAGTATAAATATATGCACCACTCTGACAGCTTGGTGGGAATTTCTAAAAATAACAAAATTCTCGCTCACTCCTTGCCAATACACTCCCGTCTGGAATAATCCTGACATCTTGCTTAAAAAGAAACCATTAAATTTCCCAACATGGCACGAAAAAGGAATAAGTTGTATGAAAAATATAATTATAGGAAACAACTTTATCTCATTTAACGACCTTGTTACACAGTATGGAATAAATCATAACAAATTTCTTGAATACATACAAATTAAATCCATAATTAAAGCAAGTTTCAGGACCATATCATGGGAAAGTAATACCACTATTGACCAATTTTTTTTAAATATCTGTCCCTAAAACATGATCTAAATTATATGTTCTTCTTTCAAAAAATGACAACACAATCGGAGTACCAATCTCCAAATGGAACTCAGATTTATCTACAAGATGTGACCCTGAATTCTGGAAGCAAATATGTCTTAATGCTTCCCGGTTAATCAATAATCCCAACCTACAGCTGATTCAGTTTAAAATCCTTCATAGAGTACACTACACAGGACATAGAATGTTTAGAATGGGCTTAACTGACTCTAACATCTGTACACACTGCTCAGACCATAGAATAGATGACTACTTACACTCCATGTGGACCTGTGCTCCCATTAACAATTTTTGGCACCGAGTGTGTGAGTACCTATCTTTGGCACTTGGGTTCTCCATTCCTACCTCTCGATTACTATGCCTGCTGGGCGATCTCTCCACAATTGATGTAGAAACAAACCAAACACAGCTTCTCATCACTGCATTAAGCATCGCCAAGAAAACCATTCTCATCAATTGGAAATCAAGGAAGAAAGTGAACATAGCTCTTTACAAAAATCTTTTGTTAGATCATATAGCTATGGAGAGAATGTCTGCTGAATCTAAAGAACAAATGTCAGAATTTCAGTCTATATGGGCACCAATAATTAATTCCCTGACCTGACTCTCGGGGGGTGAGGGCATCTGTCTCTGCCCCTGGGGGTCTCGTTCGTCTGGCGTGGGGTGTGGTCCTGGTCGCTGGGTGGGCCTGGTACCTCGGGGGCGGGCGGTGGCGGGCTTGGTGTCCCGGGTCTTCTTTGCTGGGCTGCCTGCCTGGGGGGGCTGGTGGGTGGGGGTCGGGAGGGGTCCGGGTCGGGTGATGGGGCAGGGGCGGGGTCGGGGGGGTCGCCCAGGGGGTGGCGTTGGTTGACCTCCGGGGTGGTGGGTGGATGGGGTGCTGCATCCTGCAGGTGCCGGGCGCCTACTGCTGCTGGGGGGGCCCGTGTGCGGCTGGTGGCGCTGGCTCTCCCTCGCCTCCTTTGCCTCTGGGGGTGGGGCGGGGACTGCCCTGGGCCCTCCTGCTCGGCTGCCGCGTGGGGCCGTCCGGTGTGGGGTGTGGGGGCCGGCCTCTCCCCCTGGTGGGGGCGCGGGTGCCTGAGCCCAGCTGCCCCCGTGGAGCCATCTCCCCTGGGTGGGAGGGTGGTTTGGGTTGCCCCTTTTTATTTATTTATTTTTATTTTATTTATTTAAAAAAAAAAAAAAAATGGATAAGAGCAAACATTTGGGTCTGAATGCTGCCCAGTCATGGTGTCTTCTATTTAACACTCCACTTATATTTGGTGATGCCATTGAAAGGAAGAATGATCACTGGAACTTCCTCCTCCTTTTGATGCAGATTGTCAACATACCTGTAGTGTTCTCCTACACCATAACTGATGGAATGATCCTTTACTTACAACATCTGGTAAGTGACCACCACACTCGGTACAGAGCATTGCTTCCTGGTAAGAAGTTGGTTCCCAAGCACCGCTTGATGATACACTATCCAAGACGCATACAAAACATTGGCCCCCTTATCCATACGTGGTGGGTGTGTTTTGAAGCCAAACACATTGTTTTTTCAAAAGGTGTGGTTCAAATTTTCAAAAATCTCAGTTGTTTGTTGTGGCCTTTCGTGATGAAAATTATTATTTTAGAAGATTTGCATTTGGCCCTACAACATCAAAAACAATCTGCAACTTGAAAGGAGGGGAGGAGCGTGGTCAGGCATGATGTCTGCAAGCATCTCCAAGTGTGTCAAGTACCAACTGGGTGAGAAGTTACGGTATAGAGCACCAGGTTGGTGTGTTCATATGTACTGGATGTAGCTTTGATCTACCTGTGTTCAAGAAGATCTGGGATATCATAAAACACAAAGAATGTGCTTTCATAAGAGCTGTAATGTAGAAATGATGTACTATGATGACCTGTTTAACGCGTACTGCATAGAAGACCAAATGCTTGAGTTTTCTGTCATGTTTAAATGAACTGACTCATTTCAGACCATTTGACAAGCAGTGCTCTAATGACAGTTGGCAAAGAGCACCCTGCTGTTATTTAAGCTACTGTCTGTTGGAAATGAAATGTTGAATAAAATGTATGAAGTCGTCAGTCATATTTTATTTTTTTACATTTTATTTTGAAGTAGTATATTAACACTTTTATAGTGTTAATGTTGCAACTCCTTTTGAGAGTATTTAAATGACTCTCAAAATAATTAATTTGTGACACCTCACACTAGTGTTAAAAAAATGCAACCCCGGTCGGTGTCGAGGAGTGTTAAATTTAAACTTTATAAATAGTTTATATTGACTCTACAATGGTGTAAAAATGGCTACACTTTCAAAAGTGTTAGAATAACGCTTTGAAAGTTTTGAGGTTAACTCCTACGTGGGGCCACACAAACTACTGAGAATCATTTTGAGTTGCTACAATAACATTTTAGCAAAATGGACCAGTGTGCTGCATCATTTTTTCACTTTCATTTTTGGGGTGTCTTTGATTTCCCCCCTCTATAGGGTGATCATTTTCATTTCTATCAAATGATGTGGCATCATTTTGTTACTAATACATCACCCACTTATTATCAGGAAACATATTCAACATCATTTTCCCCCCAGTTTAGATCTGATGTGTTTCAAGAGATTCAAGAGAGTTTTATTGTCATGTGCACAGTAAAACAGCAGTTCTACTAGGCAATGAAATTCTTATTCTGTTCATTCTCCCAAGAAAAGAAAGAAAACACAAGAAAGAATAAGAACATAAGAAACATAAATACCAATAAATTAAGCAACAACAACAGAAGAGACATTAATACAAATAAATATACAAATAAATAAATAAATAAATAAAGTGCTATGAGTGTGTGCGTGTGTTGCGTGCGGCGTGTGTGAGTGCTTTGTTGAGAAGCCTGATGGCCTGTGGGTAAAAGCTGTTTGCCAGCCTTGTGGTCCTGGACTGACGGTAAGAGTGTGAATAATGAGTGTTGTGGATGTGTGCTGTCCTTGATGAGGTTGTGTGTTCTTCGTAGGACTCTAGTTTTATAAATGTCTTGCAGTGAGGGGAGGGCTGCCCCAACAATGTTCTGTGAGGTCTTGATCACCCGCTGGAGTGCCTTCCTATCACGTGTTGTACAGTTACCGTACCAAACAGTGATGGAGGCGGTAAGGACACTTTCCATAGTGCATCTGTAGTAGTTTTCCAAGTGTTCCTCTAATTTTTTTGAGCAGTATATATATACAGTATATATGTATATACAGTATGTATATGAGGGTGAGGGTATTAGGGAGCCCTTGTTCACACTCCAATGCAGTAGGTGGCGGTAATGCGCTTTTTTGTTGAGTGCCACAAGCCACAAGCCAAGGCTTGGAGGGAAACTGAAGGTTTGTTGATGCCTTTGACGCCACCCTTGTGTTTTTGTTGTAACAAGTGGAAAACATGGTGCAAACGTGTTGTGTTATCAACTGCCACAATCGTTCACGCGATCGCTTCGGGAATAAAAAGGATGGGGGGAGATTTTTCTCATTTCCGACGTGGAAGCAAAGCCAAGGAGCTGTGATCTGTGAGCTAACAAAGAGACGCCGAATGGCCTGGATAGCAGCCGTGAGACGACCAAACATCACTTTCAACGCCATCACCCGACACATGTTGGTGTGTTCACGGCATTTTCACACTGGTAAGTTTGAATCAAAGCATGTGTTTTGCTCTTTCACACCTAGCATTTAGTAGGCCGCTAGCGTTAGCCAAGCTAGCTGAGGGCACCGAACAAAGTACCGTGTTTTGGGAATAAAACACGTTGTCTGTTGACTTTGAGTGATTTGTAAGCTCAAGAATGAACGAAAGAACCGTGATCAATGTACACAGTTTTAAAAGTAATAAGGGGAGTGTGTGTTTTTCAGGGAGACCTGCTAATGAAATGGATGAAAGCCATCCAGACTGGGCACCCTCATTACATCTCGGACACACGGAGGTGAAAGCTGCAGATAACGAGAGACTACAGATAACATTGCACGAGGAGGAACTTTCTCCAACAAGACAGGAGAACGAGCGACTACGACAACAACTGGAAGATGTTTGCAAGACTCAAGTTGTGCTGCACGTTGAAGGTATGTTTCATGTTGGTAATGGTAATGGTTTACCGCATACAAGTTACATTGGAATACATCACGTATTATAATTCACATGTCCAAAAGCAGTAGGAACAAGCAGTGCGTCAGTGACGCTTTAAGATTCCACAATAATTCCTGTTTGTGTCCTGCAGACACCCAGCAACTGATTGATCGTCAAGAAGAATGTCCACCTCAGCCACAGTGGGGGCAACATCCTATGAAAGAGGAAGAGGAGGAGCCACAGCCAACCTTTGTTAAAAAGCAAGAGGACAATCTCTCGATCGCTCAGGTGGGAGAGCATCTTCTAGGGCCAGATGAGGCTAATCTCGCCAGATTGCCACTGACTGGTGTCTCTGTGAAGACCCAAGACCATGAAGACAAACCACCTGAGTCCTCACAGCTTCATCATCATCCAAGATCACAAGCAGACAACCTCTTAGCTCCACTGTCAGATAGTGACGACACAACGTCACACTCTCCTGAAGATGAAGACAGGGACTACAACCAGGAATCTTTGAGCAGCGACTGTGAAGGTGATATGACGACTCACACTGACAGCAAACACTCTGAATGTTCTAAGAAGAAGACGGGTACAAAACGTTTTAACTGCTCAGTTTGTGATAAAAGATTTTCTTATAAGAGTTATTTGACTCGACACATGAGAACACACACAGGAGAAAAACCTTTTAGTTGCTCAGACTGTGGTAAAAGCTTTACTCAAAAGGTACAACTGGTATCACACATGAGAACACACACAGGAGAAAAACCTTTTACCTGCTCAGACTGTGGTAAAAGCTTCACTCTGAAAGTAAGTATGTTAAAACACATGAGAACACATACGGGAGAAAAACATTTTATTTGCTCAGACTGTGGTAAAAGCTTCAGTCATAAAGAAGATGTGAGAAAACACATGAGAACACACACAGGAGAAAAACCTTTTACCTGCTCAGACTGCGGTAAAAGCTTCACTCTGAAAGTAAATATGGTAACACACATGAGAACACATACAGGAGAAAAACCTTATAGTTGCTCAGACTGTGGTAAAAGCTTCACTCAAAAGGTAAGTATGTTATCACACATGAGAACACACACAGTAGAAAAACCTTTTAGTTGCTCAGTCTGTGGTAAAAGCTTCAATCACAAGTTAAGTATGGGTGAACACATGAGAACACACACAGGCGAACAATGTTTTAGTTGCTCAGACTGTGGTAAAAGCTTCACTAAGAAGTCGAATGTAGTAGAACACATGAGAACGCACACAGGAGAAAAACCCTTTGCCTGCTCAGACTGCGGTAAAAGCTTCACTAAAAAGTCAAGTATCGTATCACACATGAGAACGCATTCAGGAGAAAAACCTTTTACCTGCTCAGACTGCGGTAAAAGCTTCACACAGAAATCACATGTAGTAAAACACATGAGAACACACACGGGAGAAAAACCTTTTAGTTGCTCAGACTGTGGTAAACGTTTCAAACACAAAGTAGATGTGTTAAAACACATGAGAACACACACAGGACAGACGATTTAGTTGCACAAATTGTGGTGATACATTTAGTCGAAAGTCCTCTCTGAAAAGACTCATGTAGAGCCACTGATGGTCTACTGTAGTTAAAGGTATTTTATTTGACTGTATGCCCTAATTGCTAAAGGCGGTAACTGATGAAGTCACTTCCCGTTCAGTTATGTCCAGGTTCGATCCGGAAAGTACTGATTTGATTCCTTTTACTGACTTGATTATGATTCACTCATTGAAGTGAATTGGGTACTCAAGTTACAGACCGCGTGGTTTGATTTGATTTTGCTGTAACGATTGTATGTAATGAAAAGAAATAATTATATCAACATATAAACTCCTGATGGAAATCTCAGGACCAGTGTAAAAATGGCTAGAATTTGCATTTTGCTCATTTGGATCTTAATGAGGTTTTAAGTAGAGCTACAATATGCAAAAACAAGAAGGGGGGGTGAGACAACAAGCACTTTGAAAAAGTCATTTATTGAAAACAACAAATAAACTGAAATAGGCTGTTTATCAGCTGATCAAAAGTTTAAGACCACAGACTATAAAAGGCCAAATGTGCTCCAAATGTCCCCACTGTCAGGCCCTCCTGATGCTGAAGCTAAGAAGCTTTCTCTTTTCCAACGTGGTGGGATTGTGGAGCTGCATAAGCAAGGCCTCTCGCAGCGTGCCATGGCTGCTGAGGTTGGGAGCAGGAAATCAGTCATTCTAAGTTTTTGTAAAGATCCTGAGCATCATGGAACAAAAAAATCAAGTGGTAGACCCAAAAACATCACACCTGCACTGAGCCGGAGGATCCGATTGGCTGTCCATCAAGACACAGGGCGGTCTTCCACCCACATGAAGGTCCTCACTGGTGCCGACTGCAGCGCAATAACCATCAGACGCCATCTGTGGGAAAAGGCTTTAAAAAACAAAAGACAAATTCAAAGACCTCATCTCCTTTTTAGACTTTGCCAGGGAGCATCAAACACGGGACATTGAAAGGTGGAACAAAGTTTTATTCTCTGATGAGATAAAATGGAACCTTGACGGTCCAGATGGCTTCCAGCGTTACTGGCATGACAAGGAGATCCCACCTGAGATGTTTTCTACCTGCACAGTGGAGGGGGGTCCATCATGGTCTGGGGTGCTTTTTCATTCAGTGGAACACCGGAGCTTCAGGTGGTGCAGGGTCGTCAAACGGCGGAAAACTTACGTGCAGATGTTGGGACGGGCATCCCTCATGACCGAGGGCCCTCGTCTGTGTGGTACCAGCTGGGTTCTTCAACAGGACAACGCTGCAGGTCACAATGCTGGCTTGACCAAGGACTTCTTCAGGGAGAATAGCATCACTCTTTTGGACCATCCTGCATGTTAAATCCCATAGAGAACATTTGGGGATGGATGGCAAGGGAAGTTTATAAAAATGGCCATCAGTTCCAGACAGTTGATGCCCCTGGTGAAGCCATCTTCAGCACTTGGAGCAATGTTCCCACTAGCCTCCTGGAAACACTGGCATCAAGAATGCCCAAAGCCATTTTTGACGTGATGAACAAGAACGGTGGAGCTCCTCATTACTGAGTCCTACTGACAACATTTGTTGTTCTGGTTTGGAGAGTTTTTTGTTATTTTTGAGCGATGGTCTTGAACTTGGGCCGCACGGTGGTTAGCATGTTGGCCAACACAGTAACAGCCTGGAGATCGGGAAGACCTGGGTTTGATTCTCCCTTGGGCATTTCTGTGTGGAGTTTGCATGTTCTCCCCGTGTGTGTGTGGGGGTTTTCTCCGGGTACTCCGGTTTCCTCCCACATTCCAAAAACATGCATGTTAGCTTCATTGGGACCCTAAATTGTCCATAGGTATGAATGTGAGTGTGAATGGTTGTTTGTCTATATGTGCCCTGCCATTGGCTGGCCACCAGTCCAGGGTGTACCCTGTTTATTCATCATAAAGTATATGAAATGTTTGGATTTGTAAGATGTGTAAAAGATTGCATGTGTGTAATGTAAAGTAAGTTTATCATTACTGTAACAGTATATAACCTTTACCCAACCTCATTTCCCAAAAATTGCAACTTTGTCTTTTTCCTTCTCATTTAAAAAAAATTAAATACATATTTTTGTCTAATATTTCAACTTGATGCTTTTTTCCCTCTTAATGTTATTACTTTACTCTGTTGATATTTCATCTTTATTCTTTTCAAATTACTGCTCTTTTGTCCCATTTCTTCTGATTATTCAGATTCTTTTTTTAAACCATATTTTTAGAATGTGCCCAGGGCCAATAAATAAAAAAAATGTGGTCCATAAATGGCCCCCGAGCCACACTTTGGACGCATTTGCATTACACTTTTTTTTGCTCATTTTTACAAATGTAAATCATGAATCTTTTTTTGTCACAATATGACTTTATCCCAAAATATTTTGACTTTATTCTTGTTTTATAAAGTTTTTACCCCCAATCTAATTGAACATTTATCTTTTTTTTCTATGCTGCGACTTTTGAAAAAATTCTGTCTTTTTGTTTTTTGATATTTCAACTTCATGCTTCTAAAAGATATTTTCTTTGTAATAATATTATTTTATTATTGTAAAATTAGTACCTTTTTCTCCTAATAATACCACTTTTATCTCTTATTTTTATAACTTTATTCTCAGAATATTTTGACGTTGTTGTGAAATTACTGCTCTTTTACTCATACAGTATATGTATGTATACAGAAAATGAAGGTATGAACGTGTGAGTGTATTAGGGAGCCCTGGTTCACACTCCAATGCAGTAGGTGGCGGTAATGTACCTTTTCGTTGAGTGCCACAGACCATAAAACAAAGAAGAACCACGCCGCATTGTGGGCTTGGTTGGATACTGAAAGGTTTGTCGACGCTGCCCTTGTGTTTTGTTGTAACAAGTGGAAAACATGGTGCAAACGTGTTGTGTTATCAACTGCCACAATCGTTCACGCGATCGCTTCGGGAATAAAAAGGATGGGGGGAGATTTTTCTCATTTCCGACGTGGAAGCAAAGCCAAGGAGCTGTGATCTGTGAGCTAACAAAGAGACGCCGAATGGCCTGGATAGCAGCCGTGAGACGACCAAACATCACTTTCAACGCCATCACCCGACACATGTTGGTGTGTTCACGGCATTTTCACACTGGTAAGTTTGAATCAAAGCATGTGTTTTGCTCTTTCACACCTAGCATTTAGTAGGCCGCTAGCGTTAGCCAAGCTAGCTGAGGGCACCGAACAAAGTACCGTGTTTTGGGAATAAAACACGTTGTCTGCTGACTTTGAGTGATTTGTAAGCTCAAGAATGAACGAAAGAACCGTGATCAATGTACACAGTTTTAAAAGTAATAAGGGGAGTGTGTGTTTTTCAGGGAGACCTGCTAATGAAATGGATGAAAGCCATCCAGACTGGGCACCCTCATTACATCTCGGACACACGGAGGTGAAAGCTGCAGATAACGAGAGACTACAGATAACATTGCACGAGGAGGAACTTTCTCCAACAAGAGAGGAGAACGAGCGACTACGACAACAACTGGAAGATGTTTGCAAGACTCAAGTTGTGCTGCACGTTGAAGGTATGTTTCATGTTGGTAATGGTAATGGTTTAATTTTATTTGAACATGCATGCAAGTTACATTGGAATACATCACGTATTATAATTCACAGTTCCAAAAGTTCCAATGTCCAAAAGCAGTAGGAAAAAGCAAAGCTTATTTAATCCTACCCCCCATTCGTTCCCCATGTATTGCGCTACATTTATTTACTTCCTGTATTTCATTTGTGATTTAATTATAATACGTACTGTAGTAGAATGATAAGGTATGTAATCATATACAGTCATGGAGAAAATGATTAGAGCAGCCTTGTTTCTTCAGTTTATTGATCCATTTTAATGCCTGGTACAGCTAAAGGTACATTTGTTTGGACAAATATAATGATGATAGCAAATATAGCTCATAAGAGTTTAATTTAAGAGCTGCTATCTAGCAACTTGATTTCTTGATGATAACCAAAATCGCTTAAGTTTTGACATGAATAGCTATAGCATTGTACTGCCAGCACATGTCACTCTTATGAGCTATGTAGGAAAGGGGTAGTGGTTCTTTAAGAGTTCAAGGGACACCGTGGAAAGATGTTTTGAAAGTACCATATTTTGATTGATTTGATGTGATCCTAATTTCTTTCTTTTTTTTCCTGCAAAAACTGAGAAGTAAATGGTGATTTCTTCACAGTATTCTAATTTTTTGAATTCCTGTTTTCGTGGGATTTATGAGCTGGAAGCCCAAATTATGTAAAAATAAACAAATAAACACTTGAAATCGTTTAAATTGTGGGCCCTGAATCTATAATCTATGAAAGTTTAACTTTTTGAATGGAATTATGGAAATTAAACAACTTTTCCATGGCATTCTAATTTTTTGGAAAGGGTCTGTATGTGTGTGGTCTAAACAATAGGAATACATGCAGTTACAAACAATGCCAAGTAAAGCAGCCCAACAGCACTCACATGACACAAATGAAGGCATGCACAGTACACATACTCAATCATGCTAAGAGATACACAAGTGATAGCAAACATGCTAGTCAGTGAGCCAGCTAGCAAACAATTACAAGCACATGGCTCCGAAGTGTACTATTAATCACAACACATATAACGAACTAGCTTTCATTTAGCTTCTTACACAGCGTAAATCAGGGGTGCTCACATTTTTTTTTAGCCTGCGAGCTACTTTTAAAATGGCCAAGTCCCAAAGATCTACCCACTACTATAAATATAGAAAGTATATATATTTACTATATTAATTTTTTTTCTTAAATATGAGTATCTATTTATATAGGTTATACATGTATACCAGGAGTGCATGCACTTTCTCAGCATGCAAGTACAAGTCAAAATGATCTACCTCTTTCTATAAAACATATACAGTCAAACTTGTCTATAGCAGCCACTAGTGGGAGTCTGCAAAAGTGGCCGCTATGGACAGGTGGCCTCTATAGACAGGTTGGTGCCCAGCTTGAATGTTGACAAGTAGAGGAAAAACAAAGAAAAAAAGGGAAAAAAATGATAATAATAATGTTGACCATTAGAGGGCACTGCGGACTGCGGATAAAAGTTGTACAGCACTACTAGGCTTGTTATTATCATGGTTCATGGTTTTAATTCATCCTGAACATGCATATGAGTCAAACAGTAGCACATCACATAGTACAATTCACAATTTTGCATGTCCAAAAAGGAGTAGGAAGAAGCAAAGATTATTTAATCCTACCCCTCATCAGTTTCACATTGTGCACATTGTCTCACACCAGGAAATAAACGGTGTCACTTGTTACAGGCATTGGCTGGACAGCTATGTAGTGGGGCTTGTTTAACCTTTGCCTTGTGGGCAAGCAGGAAGGAGAGACGATGCTGAGAGATGTGTGTGTGTTCTGAGCTGCTGTCTGGTGGCCGCGTTCAAGAAATAAAGTTGGCAGAAGCAACAGGAGAAGTTTCCTTCTTTGCTTCGGAGCTGAATAACACTGACAAGTTAACAGACTAGTAGCCAACGGAAAAGAAGACGGCTTTGTTTGTGTCGAATACAGAAGATGAGGACTTTGATGGATTTGTGGATGAGGATTGATGAAAAATAACGCGAGTACATTCTAAAATACTTCAATTAAGTACAACCCAACTCAGTTTTGCTCCCGCTGCCGCATGCATGCTAGCGTATGTTTTTTTTTATTGTAGCGTCGCTGGGAGCACGTCCTGTTCCCAGCCTACTTTGCGGTAATGTTTTGGTGCAAATGCTCTTAAAGTTACATGTTTGACCAGGAAATAGCAAGCTCAAAAGAAGACGGCTTTTTTATGTGGAACAACTGACAGTTTGTGTGGATCTTGTGAATGATTGTGACTGAGCTCGGACTCAGTAATTAAAGTCTGCACACGACGCCTTCATTGATTGAAAAACTAAACTTTTTCGTGCATGAAGCTTCTACTTGAGTCGGTAATTTGGCCGCTATATGCAGGCAGATATTGACCAAGGGAGACAAAATGGGTGGCCGCCGGCCGCGTTGGACAGGTGACTGCTATACACAGGGTCTATAACATGTAAATTTGCTGTGGGGGATTTTTCAGTGGCTGCTATAGGAAGGTGGCCGTTCTATACAGGTGGCCGCTAAGACAGGTTTGACTGTATCTATGTTGACGTGATCAATAATGCTTGATTAAAACGTGCATTGTTTCTCTCGGACAAAGCGCAAAAAAATAAATAATAAACGTTAGTTCCATTCCCGGTGTCACAGTGCCCTCTACTGGTCAAGCTGCAAACTTACCTGCAAATGTCCATCTCCCCTCGCCAAGAAGACAGTTCTGTCTCAAAGTATGTTGACGTATTTTGACTTGTACCTAACTTACAAATAACGTGTGTGAACGGGCGTCAACGATTGCATAACTTATTGCTCGTGGATGCGGGGCGTATGAATCATACGTTGACATACGTCAAAAAGTTTTATGCAGGCACAAAATTTTTGGACGTACTACGACGTATGCCGGCGTGCTTCCTTGTGCTGTTAAATTATATAAAACTTACCCATAACTTATTGGACGTACGCCAGCGTATTGGCCAAATTTTTCATACGTTGGCGTAAGCTGGCTAAATTGTCAAGGTGTGACAGGGCCTTTACGAGCGGCGATGAATTTTTTTCACCGCTCCAGGAACGCTACAGCAAAGTTCAGGCGGTGTGACCGGGCTTGTAGTACGAGTGATCTTCCACTGAAGCGTTGTAGAAGCGTCTGATATTATTTTTCAGTCCGAGTCTGGTCACAGACCTGTCATCATGTATAAACCGCACCCCGATTTTTTGCTCCTTACTGGTGGAAAAAAGGTGCGGTTTATACACCGTGATTTACGGTATACAAAATGTAACCAGTAAACTCTGATATTCTATTGTAAATATTCATGATTAGTATTTCACATTCATTTTCAAAGTTGACAGGTCATCAAAGTAGTTGCTATCATAATTCACTTGAATATGGAAATAAAGGTAATTACACACTCACATAGTTGTTTACTAGTGAGTGAGTACTGGTAATATGTCAGTCACATTAGCTACGTAACGTTCATTAGGGCACACAGTTCATGTATTACATCCAGTTAGCATTTGCTAGCAAACATTAGCCATGTACAAGAATGGAAAATGATGATGCAAAAGACAATGCAGCCCAAGTCAAGGCAACATATTGAAAAGGTTTCACCAATGGCACATTTTTAATGCCATCATGAAATAATAGTTTAAGAAGCCAACGTGTAGAAAACACTGATTTCTGTAGTAGAGTTCATGACGCCAAGCAAAGCCAGTAAACAATACACTTTTTTCTACGTAGCTAGCTAGAGCCGCTACAAGTGAACAGATGACTTTAGTATAGATAAAGACATCTTACCACTGAGTTAGTTCATCCATCATCACAATCATAAAGATGAAAGTTGCATCTTCGTGTGTAGCTTGAAACGCTGCGGGGGGGCGAGTGCGAATCAGGAGGGGAGCTTCATGTCAGCTGACTGATGTCATATGACAACTACAAAGTGACGTTTACGCCATCGACCCAAACTACCATGGCAATCTACCGGTAGCTTGTGATCGACGTAATGGCCACCCCTGGCGTAAATCATGCAACAGCAAACACTAATAATGGACAAAATAATCATCAAACTCACCTTGTTGAGTCCTACAACGCACACCAAGGATGGGCACGTCATACTCCACATAGGAAGCAAGCTCATACTAGCAAAACTAGCAAAAGAAGGATTCAAGTGCATCACGTACCTCCCAGGAACAAGTTGCTGCTGCATTCATGGACACTTGGACATCACAGAAAAAGGCTACAAATTTTCTACTTAGAACAGACATCAATGTTACACAAATAGACTTTCAGACAGCTATTTTTGTTGACATTGTTATATTTGTCCAAACAAAGGTACCTTTAGGCATTAAAATGCACAAGAAACTGAAGAAACAAGGGTAGTCTAATCATGTTTTCCATGACTGTACTTAAAGCCAGCGCTCTCAACAACTGAATACGGATGTAATCTCTAGGCTATAAAAACTCCAATACTATGTGTTTACTGCTTTGGCCCGGTCAGATTTTGCTTGCTAGATGTAACCCGCCCTGCTTCACACTACCCCGCATTGGGGCTCGAACACAGGACCTTCGCAATGGGAGACGAGAGCGCTGACCACACGGCCAAAAGCCCGGACTGTCGACCGCGTGTTCAGCGCAGCTCTTAAGGCAGAGGGAGTGAGGTTTACCAACGTACACTTGCACAGCCTCACAGGCTGGCATCCGTTACATCGAGGTTGTTTATATGCTGAAGTTATCGGTGTTGGCAACAAGCTGGTTTTCTTTCTTGTAGATGTAACGTTCACTGCCAATGATGTCGCTTTAAGTGCGCTAACATGTTAGAGGTGTTTTCTGCAGAATATCCGTTGAACACACAACACTTGCCTTTGTCCATCTGTAATTTTAACAGGGAAGCCGAAGCCAAAGTGATGCCATTTGTCACGCATGCGAGCTACTAGCGTTCCTCCCCCTTAGTCAGTAGTGTCCGACACTCGGAGGCGTCTGTGCGGAAACTTTCCCAGGACTTTAGTTCCGCGTGAGGCGATTAGATCATTCTAGTATTAAATTTAATGAGAAAAATAGCATAAAATATAACCGAAACGGTACGCAAGTGGACCGAACCGAACATGCAGAACCGAAACGGTTCAATGCACCCTTATGCCTCTGAGTTCACAAACCTTCTACCCTCGTCTCAGGTTTCTGCCCTCTTCTGATCAGGAAATATGCAAACCCAACAATTTTTACTCATTACATGTTAAAATTAGGGAGAAGAATTGCTGAGTTAAATGGTGCGTTCATGGACCGTGGAACAAAGTGGAACAAGCTGCAGCTCGCATTAAACATGCAAAAATTATTGGCTTTCTATAACTATATATTATTTTTTATTAAAACAATAGCCCACATTTCCAAAATCTGCATCCCTTTACAAAAAAAAATTATCTATCTATCTATCTATCTATCTATCTATCTATCTATCTATCTATCTATCTATCTATCTATCTATCTATCTATCTATCTATCTATCTATCTATCTATCTATCTATCTATCTATCTATCTCTCTATTTTATCTAATCTAATCTAATCTAATCTAATCTAATCTAATCTAATCTATCATCGCAGTTGAATGTTTCCCATGGCCCGATGGTTGGGGACCTCTGCCTTACTGCCTTCTTGGGGCCATGATGTGCTCTTTTACACATTTGAAAATGACACTTTTATACAATCGGCTTCTTTATTTTATAAATAAAAAAGATATAAATTTTTACAAATGTAACTATTGAATGTTATAAAACATACTTTCACAGCGATATGTTGACAAACGACACAATAAAAAAGGCTCCAAAGAGCCGTTTACAGTCATTAAGAAGCTGATTTAAAACAATAATTGAAGGAGGAGCAACTCCAAGGTAGTTTACACTTAACATTTTATGTTTGAAGCCGACCAATCTTCATCTCCACGTCTTTGTCATCGGACACCTCTGCATCAGACATGTAGTCCCATTGTCGGTGGTTTGAAGAAATACGGCTTAATTTCATGGTCTGTAAGTTCTGTTTCATCTCCAGAAGCTTCTTCTTCCTCAAATTGACACATCGCTTTAACCTTTGCCATAATCACTGTAAACATCTTCTATCTCATCTTCTATCTCATGTTTGTTTACTCCTAAGATGAGCGCTGCGCCTTCGCCAGCGTCACTTCCGGAAACGGCCCTTTTCTGCGGCGGTCAGGGAACATTTCTGCCACCACGTACTGTAAAGACATTTTTAGGAATTTAACATTGACTAATTACAAACAATATCGACCATATTAAAGCAAAGTTGAAAAATCTTCTCAGTGACGCTTTAAGCTTCCACAATAATTCCTGTTTGTGTCCTGCAGACACCAAGCAGCTGATTGATCGTCAAGAAGAATGCCCCCCTCAGCCACAGTGGGGGCAACAGCCTATTAAAGAGGAAGAGGAGGAGCCACAGTCCCCTTACATTAAAGAGGAAGAGGAGGAGCCAGAGCCCCACTTTGTTAAAGTACAGGTAGAAGAGGACAATCTTTCAATGCGTCAGCAGGGAGAGTGTCTTCTAGGGCCAGAGAAGACTGATCTCTCCAGGTTGCCACTGACTGGTGTCTCTGTGAAGACCCAAGACCATGAAGACAAACCACCCGAGTCCTCTCAGCTTCATCATCATCCAACATCACAAGCAGACAACCTCTTAGCTCCACTGTCAGATAGTGACAACACAACGTCTCACTCTCCTGAAGATGAAGACAGGGACTACAACCAAGAATCTGTGAGCAGCGATACAGACTGTGAAGGTGATATGACGACTCAAACTGACAACAAACACTCTGAATGCTCTAAAAAGAAGGCAGATAAATGTTTTAACTGCTCAGTTTGTGATAAAAGTTTTTTTTGTAAGGGTTATTTGACTCGACACATGAGAACACACACAGGAGAAAAACCGTTTACTTGCTCAGACTGTGGTAAAAGTTTTGCACGAACAGCACATTTGGTATCGCATATGAGAATACACACAGGAGAAAAACCTTATAGTTGCTCAGACTGTGGTAAACGCTTCACTCAAAAGGTAAGTATGTTATCTCACATGAGAACACACACACAAGAAAAACCTTTTAGTTGCTCAGTCTGCGGTAAAAGCTTCAATCACAAGTTCAGTATGGTAGAACACATGAGAACACACACGGGCGAACAACGTTTTAGTTGCTCAGACTGTGGTAAAAGCTTCACTAAGAAGTCTAATATGGTAGAACACATGAGAACACACACAGGAGAAAAACCTTTTACCTGCTCAGACTGTGGTAAAAGCTTCACTAAAAAGTCAAGTATGTTATTACACATGAGAACGCATTCAGGAGAAAAACCTTTTACCTGCTCAGACTGTGGTAAAAGTTTAGCACACAAGTTTAGTTTGGAATTGCATATGAGAACACACACAGGAGAAAAACCTTTTACCTGCTCATACTGTGGTAAAAGCTTCACTCAAAAAACAAATGTGGTAAAACACATGAGAACACACACGGGAGAAAAACGTTTTAGTTGCTCAGACTGTGGTAAACGTTTCACTGAAAAAACAAATGTGGTAAAACACATGAGAACACACGCAGGACAGATGTTTTAGTTGCTCAAATTGTGGTTACACATTTAGTCGGGAGTCCTCTTTGAAAGGACTCACTGATGGTCCACTGTAGTTAAAGGTATTTTATTTGACTGTATGCCGTAATTATTAAATGCTGTAACTGAGGCCCTTCTCAATCCCACTGACATACCTTCCATAGAGGAAGCAGAGTCTGAGGACCCAAACGTGGACAGTTCCATCATCGTGGCTGAGGTACCTGGGGTAGTCAAAATGCTCCCCAGTGGCAAAGCTCTGGGAGTGGACGAGTTTCGCCCCCGAATTCCTCAAGGCTCTGGATGTTGAAGGACTGTGTTGGCAGACACATCTCTTCAACATTGTGTGGAAGTCGGGAACAGTACCTCTGGATTGGCAGACCTTTTCAAAAAGGGTGACCAGAGGGTGTGTTTGAATATAGGGGGATCACACTTGTCAGCCTCCCTGGGAAAGTCTATTCCAGGGTGCTGGAGAGAAGGGTACGACCGTTAGTTGAACCTCTGCTACAGGTGCAATGTGGTTTTGGTCCTGGTTTTGCAACACTGGACTGCTCGTCACCCTCTCAAGGGTACTGGAGGGTACTTGGGAGTTTGCCCAACAGGTCTACATGTGCTTTGTGGACTTGGAAAAGGCATTGGACCATGTCCCTCGCGGTGTCCTGTGGTGGGTGCTCCAGGAGTATGGGATTGGTGGTGCTACTAGTCGGTCCTTGTACAACCGGAGCAGGAGCCTGGTTGGCATTGCCAGCAGTAAGTCAAGCCTGTTTCCGGTGAACGTCGGCCTCTGCCAAGGCTGCCCTTTGTCACTGATTCTGTTCATAATTTTCATGGACAGAATTTCTAGGCGCAGCCAAGGTGTCGAGGGAGTCCAGTTCAGTGGCCTTAGGATCGTCTCTGCTATTTGCTATTTGGTCCTGATGGCCTCATAGGGCTGTGACCTTCGGCGTTTACTGGGACGGTTTGCATCTGAGTGTGGAGCTTCTGGGATGAGACTCAGCACCTCCAAATCTGAGGCCATGGTTCTCAGTCGGAAAAGGGTGGATTGCTCCCTCCCGGTTGGGAATGAGGTCCTGCCCCAGGTAGAGAAGTTTAAGTATCTCGGGGTCTTGTTCATGAGTGAGGGAAGGTTGGAGCGTGAGGTCGATAGGCGGATCGGCGCAGCTGGCCTGGGAAATCCTTGGCATCCTCCCGGTGGAGCTGGAGGAGGTGGCCGGGGACCGGGAAGTCTGGTCTTTCTTACTGAGACTGCTGCCCCCGCGACCCGGACCCGGATAAGCAGAGGAAAATGGATGGATGTAACTGATGAAGTCACTTCCTGTTCAGTTACATCCAGATTCATTCCGGAAAGTAGTGATTTGATTCCTTTTACTTTTACTTGAATATTATTCACTCACTGAAGTCAATTGGGTACTCCAGTCACCCGTCACAGACCGCGTGGTTTGATTCGATTTTGCGCAAACGATTGTATGTAATGAAAGGAAATAATGATATTATTTTGTTATTGTTACATTGTCTTATTATTTTATTTGAAATTCAGGGTTTCTGCTTCATGTAATGGATTGTGGTCTCGCGCCACAGTCAAATAAAAAGCCACCACACCTTGGAAAACAATGTTAAGTAATACATTGTATGAATGGACATACACGCTATATCGGGGTGCCCATTACGGTGAAAGTCAGTTCTTTGATTGCTGCGCTTGAGGTCATGAATTCTACTATAGAAATGTGTGTTTTCTCCAAGTTTGTTTGTCAAACGACTATTTCACGAATTGGAAAATGTGCCCATTGCTGAAATGTTGCCTTGACTTCAGCTTCGTTGTCTTTTGTACAATCCTTTTCGTTTCTTGTATACAATAACTATAGTGTTTGATAGCAAATGCCAACTGGACGTAATGCATGAAGTGTGTGTATAATGAACGCTACGTCGCTATTTTCTCTCATCCCCCACGCCCTCCGCCCAACCGTAGTAGAAATTTTTAGTTAGCACCGGTGGAAAAAGGAAATAAACTACTCAATGACTGATCTGTCTTTTTGGGTATTTATTCTGCAGAATGGGAAGATAGTTGAAACTCTGCCGCAAGTACTGCCCCACCTTTTTGGTTTTGTTTTGTTTACATCTGACTCAGATCCACTAATCGTGGCTTTAAAATAAAGCTACACATCTTCCAGTTGTACTTTCCATTCTTTTGCGTGTTCATCTATTTTGTCCACTTTAACCTTTATTGCTTTTGTAAGTGAACTCCGACATCTTTCCCTAACTGACCCTACCAGTTACCAATTACTTTCTTCTAATTTTTTGGCCCACCCATGGTGTTTTTTCTCCTTTTTTTTGTTAGTTTTACTATTTTTGTCATTCATTCACATACACAACGTCTTTCACTTATACTTTTAGAGGAATTTCACCTCAAGTTCCGCAACCTCCAATTGGTACTTTCGAGGACTGTAACTCTGGGGACTCCAACCCTGTTTAAGAAGTATTTCAAGTTCTAAGGTCCGCAACCTCAGATTGGTACTTTGGAGGATCCTAACCCCGGGGACGCCAATCCTGTCTAAGAAGTATTTCACTTTGTAAGGTCCGCATGACTCCTCATGACTCTTTAAGGACGTCAACACAAGTATTGAGGAATCATGTGTAATAATCTTTATTGACATATTGATTTGAATTGTGAATTACTGGTATCAACTATTTTGAAACTGTGAATGTGAAATACTAATCATTAGTATTTAGTAAAGTAGTTGCAGAGTTTACCGCTTGGGAGAAACCCTGATATCAGCGCGTCATGCTCTAAAATGGACTTGCAAATAAAATGTTGATGCTTCAGTCATTTGAGACAACGTTTGTCTGTTGAAACTATGACCGATTGTAAACGGAGCCATCTGTGAATTGTGAAGAAACTTTTCATTTTTATAGTAGTTCTTAATAATGATTGGCAGTTTTTAATGGTTTTGTTATTTTTATTAATTTCTTTATTAAATACTGTTTTCACGTGTTTTCTATGATTTTGTCTGCTGTTTTTTTCTGTAGTTGTAGCTTAGCTTAGCTATTTTGTAAATCACCCTGGTACGTCAGTATACTTTAGGGTGTAAAGTAAGTAAATGACTTTAATTTATTAAACAAATGAATAAATACATCATAAATTAAAATAAATAAATTACTCATTGAAATAATAATTAAATGTCTTATATTCTTTATGCTGATATGAAATACCCCCGCAACTCCAGTGTGGACAAGCAGCAGTGAAAATGGATGAATGATATGAAGTACACTACTTTTAAACATTTACCAGGCACATGAGGTGAATTTGCATGAAGTACGGGATCGGTATCAGCGAGACCATCCTGAATTGAACTCGGTATGGAAATGAAAACGAAATCAGTGGTATCATTTTATTTTCAAAAGACCAGCCGAGTAACCATCAGGGAATTGAAAACTTGTTCCTATCTTTACAGTATCACTTTATACTTCTACAATTGTGCAGTAAGGGATGCGCAAATGACGATTGGTTAATAGAATTTAGTTTTTTTTATAACTTTTTTGTAACTTCGCACTGCCTGCACTGGGGCTTGCACACACAACCTTCGCAATGGGAGAGGAGACTGCCCGGACTGTCGATCGCGTGTTCAGCGTTCTTAAGGCAGAGGGAGTGAGGTTTACGCATACACGTGTGTGAGCATTACATATATATATCTATAGAATATAGATATAGACATACGTATATAGATACAGTCAAACTTGTTTATAGCGGCCACTAGAGGGAGACTGCAAAAGTGGCCGCTATAGACAGGTGGCCTCTATAGACAGGTTGGCGTCCAGTTTGAATGTTGACCAGTAGAGAAAAAAAAAGATAATAATAATGTTGACCAGTAGAGGGCACTGCGGACTGCGGATAAAAGTTGTACAGCACTACTAGGCTTGTTATTATCATGGTTCATGGTTCATGGTTTTAATCCTGAACATGCATATGAGTCAAACAGTAGCACATCACATAGTACAATTCACAATTTTGCATGTCCAAAAAGGAGTAGGAAGAAGCAAAGCTTATTTAATCCTACCCCTCATCAGTTTCACATCAGTTGCAATACATTTATTCACCTCTTGTTCTTCCAAGTGTACTTTGTAGGTCTACATGACAATGTAGTGCAATCATAGCCAAGGTTTTTACTTACTAAAAGGAAGCTAGAGGCTTAATAATAACTGATAGAATATATCCACCACCCACAGAACAAAGCTGTGCTAGTAATGTCTTACGCTTGTTTTTTATATTTTACTTTTTATACGGCAGAGTGTCATTACAGCTTTAGTTCATCAGGAAGTGACGGGAAGTGACGGTGGGCGTCCCGAGCAGGAGAGCTAGGCTCAGTGCTAGCTGTGAGTTTGGAGAGAGTTGGGAAGTGTGTTTATGTTGGCGTGGATGTAAAGTCCTGCAGTGTTCTCCGCTGTTAATAAAGCCATTAAAGGGCATCGGCGACGTGAGTCTCTCCTTCCCCACAACAAGCGGCATTACAGTATTGACCAGTGCACACCAGGAAATAAACGGTGTCATTTCTTACAGGCATTGGCTGGACAGCTATGTAGTGGGGCTTGTTTAACCTTTGCCTTGTGGGCAAGCAGGAAGGAGAGACGATGCTGAGAGATGTGTGTGTGTTCTGAGCTGCTGTCTGGTGGCCGCATTCAATAAATAAAGTTGGCAGAAGCAACAGGAGAAGTTTCCTTCTTTGCTTCGGAGCTGAATAACACTGACAAGTTAACAGACTAGTAGCGAACGCAAAAGAAGACGGCTTTGTTTGTGTCGAATACAGAAGCTGAGGACTTTGATGGATTTGTGGATGAGGATTGATGAAAAATAACGTGAGTACATTCTAAAATACTTCAATTAAGTACAACCAAACTCAGTTTTGCTCCCGCTGTAGAAGGTCCTCAACCCCTCAGCAGGACCGATACCTGCTCGTTTGTGCAAGGCGGAATAGGATGAGCACTGCTCGTGCCCTACAGAATGACCTCCAGAGGGCCACTGGTGTGAATGCTTCTACCCAAACAATCAGGAACAGACTTCATGAGGGTGGCCTGAGGGCCCGACGTCCTGCAGTGGGCCCTGTGCTCACTGCCCAGCACCGTAGAGCTCCATTGGCATTTGCCATAGACCACCAGAATTGGCAACTACACCACTGGTGCCCTGTGCTCTTCCCTGATGAGAGCAAGTTCAACCTGAGCACATGCGACAGACGTGAAAGAGTCTGGAGATGCCGTGGAGAACGTTATGCTGCCTGCAACATCATTCAGCATGACCGCTTTGGTGGTGGGTCAGTGATGGTCTGGGGAGGCATATCCCTGGAAGGACGCACAGACCTCTACAGGTTAGATAACGGCACCCTGACTGCTATTAGGTATCGGGATGAAATCCTTGGACCCATTGTCAGAACCTACGCTGGTGCAGTGGGACCTGGGTTCCTCCTGGTCCACGACAATGCCCGACCTCATGTGGCTAGTGTATGCAGGTAGTTCCTGGAGGATGAAGGAATTGATACCATTGACTGGCCCCCACGTTCACCTGACCTAAACCCAATAGAACACCTCTGGGACATTATGTTTAGGTCCATCCGGCACCACCAGGTTGCTCCTCAGACTGTCCAGGAGCTCATGGATGCCCTGGTCCAGATCTGGGAGGAGATCCCCCAGGACACCATCCGTAGTCTCATTAGGAGCATGCCCCCACGTTGTCAGGCATGCGTACAAGCACGTGGGGGCCACACAAACTACTGAGAATCATTTTGAGTTGCTACAATGACATTTTAGCCAAATGGACCAGTGTGCTGCATCATTTTTTCACTTTCATTTTTGGGGTGTCTTTGATTTCCCCCCTCTATAGGGTGATCATTTTCATTTCTATCAAATGATGTGGCATCATTTTGTTACTAATACATCACCCACTTATTATCAGGAAACATATTCAACATCATTTTTACCCCAGTTTAGATCTGATGTGTTTTCCAAGTGTTCCTCTCATTTTTTTGAGCAGTGTGTATATATATATATATATAGAGAGAGAGAGAGAGAGAGAGAGAGAGAAAATGAAAATGAAAATGAATTAGGGAGCCCTATAAACTCCTCAACTTTAGCTCCTGACACCAGTTTTGCTGACAGAAACGAACATGAATATACCAAGAACCCATCATTAAAACTAAACAGAAAAATGTGTGTTTTTTGTTTTTTTTACAGTGCACAAAAATCTTCCACAATAATTCCTGTTTGTGTCCTGCAACCTCTTAGCTCCACTGTCAGATAGTGACGACATAACGTCTCACTCTCCTGAAAATGAAGACAACCAAGAATCTTTGAGCAGCGATACAGACTGTGAAGGTGATATGATGACTCACACTGACAACACACACTCGGAATGTTCTAAAAAGAAGACGGGTACAAAATGTTTTAACTGCTCAATTTGTCATAAAATATTTTCTTTTCAGCGTAATTTGACTCCACACATAAGAACACACACAGGAGAAAAACCTTTTACTTGCACGGGCTGTGGTTAAGGTTTTGCACAAAAGGTACACATAGTATTGCATATGACAACACAGACAGGAGAAAAACCTTTTACCTGCTCAAACTGTGGTAAAAGCTTCAATCACAAATTAAACATGATAAAACACATGAGAACACACACGGGAGAAAAATGTTTTAGTTACTCAGACTGTGGGAAACGTTTCACTCACAAAGTAGATGTGATAAAACACATGAGAACACACACAGGACAGACAATTTAGTTGCTCAAATTGTGATGACACATTTCCTCGGAAGTCCTCTCTGAAAAGACTCATGCAGAGTCACTGATGGTCTATTGTTGTTAAAGATATTTTATTTGACTGTATGCTTTGATTAAATTATTCGATGTGATTTGATTCACTTATGATTCACTCACTGAAGTGAATCGGGTACTCGAGACACCCCTCACAGAGCTTATGGTTTGGTTTGATTTTGCTCAAATGATTGTATGCAATGAAAGGAAATGATATCATTTTGTTACTGTTGCTTTGTCTTCTATTGTATTCTATATTCAGGGTGTCCGCATCTGCATCAGGAAAATAAGTAATTTGAGATAATGTGTGTCTGTTGAAACTATGATTATAAATGGAGCCACGTGTGAATTGTGAAGAAAGTTTTCATTCTTATAGTAGTTCATATTAATCAGGGACCGTTTTTAATTGTTTTAATTTTATAATTTTTTTTAATTAAATAAAAAATTTCACGCACTTTATAAAATGTTGTCGGCTGTTTTTTTCTGTTGAAATACTTATGTGTGAGGGTGCTGTCAGTGTTTCACACTCCAATGCTGTAGGTGGCGGTAAAGCACCTTTACGTTGCGTGCCACCCGACATAAAAAAGGAAGAACCTCACCGCATTGTGGGCTTGGAGGGAAACTGAAGTTTCGTTGACGCCGGTGGCATGTTCGACACTGCCCTTGTCTTTGTGTTGTTGTGTTGTAACAAGTGGAAAACATGGTGCAAACGTGTTGTGTTATCAACTGCCACAATCGTTCACGCGATCGCTTCGGGAATAAAAAGGATGGGGGGAGATTTTTCTCATTTCCGACGTGGAAGCAAAGCCAAGGAGCTGTGATCTGTGAGCTAACAAAGAGACGCCGAATGGCCTGGATAGCAGCCGTGAGACGACCAAACATCACTTTCAACGCCATCACCCGACACATGTTGGTGTGTTCACGGCATTTTCACACTGGTAAGTTTGAATCAAAGCATGTGTTTTGCTCTTTCACACCTAGCATTTAGTAGGCCGCTAGCGTTAGCCAAGCTAGCTGAGGGCACCGAACAAAGTACCGTGTTTTGGGAATAAAACACGTTGTCTGCTGACTTTGAGTGATTTGTAAGCTCAAGAATGAACGAAAGAACCGTGATCAATGTACACAGTTTTAAAAGTAATAAGGGGAGTGTGTGTTTTTCAGGGAGACCTGCTAATGAAATGGATGAAAGCCATCCAGACTGGGCACCCTCATTACATCTCGGACACACGGAGGTGAAACCTGCAGATAACGAGAGACTACAGATAACATTGCACGAGGAGGAACTTTCTCCAACAAGAGAGGAGAACGAGCGACTACGACAACAACTGGAAGATGTTTGCAAGACTCAAGTTGTGTTGCACGTTGAAGGTATGTTTCATGTTCACTAACCTTCTACCCTCTTCTCAGGTTTCTGCCCTCTGTCTGATCAGGAAATGTGCAAATTCGATCATATTTACTCCATCCAACCATCCATCCATCCATCTTCTACCGCTTATCTGAGATCGGGTCGCGGGGGCAGCAGCCTAAGCAGGGAGGCCCAGATTTTCCTCTCCCCAGCCACTTTGTCCAGCTCCTCCCGGCGGATCCTGAGGCCCTCCCAGGCCAGTTGGGAAACATAGTCTCTCCAACGTGTTCTGGTTCTTCCCCGAGGCCTTTTACCGGTCGGACTTGCCCTGAACACCTCCCTAGGGAGGTGTCCGGGAGGCATCCTGACTAGGTGACTGACCTCATCTGGTTCCTCCCAATGCGGAGGAATTGCGGTTCTACTCCGAGTCTCTCCTGGATGACAGTGCTTCTCACCTTATCTCTAAGGGAGAGCCCAGCCACCCTACGGCGAAAACTAATTTCGGCCGCTCGTACCCGCGATCTTGTCCTTTCGGTCACTACCCAAAGCTCATGACCATAGGTGAGGGTAGGAACGTAGATCGACCGGTAAATTGAGAGCTTTGCCTTTCGGCTTAGCTCTCTCTTCACCACAACAGACCGATGTAGAGTCCGCATCACTGCAGACGCCGCACCAATTCGCTTGTCGATCTCGCATTCCATTCTTCCCTTACTCGTGAGCAAGACCCCAAGGTACCTCAACTCCTCCACTTGGGGCAGGAGCTCATCCCGACCTGGAGATGTCATTCCTCCCTTTTCCGGGCGAGAACCATGGACTCGGACTTGGAGGTGCTGATTCTCATCCCGGGCGCTTCATACTCGGCTGCGAACCGATCCAGTGAAAGTTGAAGTTTACGGCTCGATGAAGCCAGCAGGACCACATCACCTGCAAAAAGCAGAAACTCAATCCTGCAGCCACCAAACCGGAACCCCTCAACACCCTGGCTGGCTGCGCCTAGAAATTCTGTCCATAAAAATAATGAACAGAACCAATGACAAAGGGTAGCCCTGACGGAGTCCAACCCTCACTGGAAATGGGTCTGACTTATTGCCGGCAATGTGAACCAAACTCTTGACACCGGTCCTCCAGGGAACGAACAGCCTGAATTAGCTGGTCCGATACCCCATACTCTCGGAATGTAGACTGATTGGGCAAACTCTCATGCACCCTCAAGGACCGTGCTGAGAGTGTAGAGCTGGTCCACAGTTCCACGACCAGGACGAAAACCACACTGCTCCTCCCGAATCCGAGATTCAACTATCAGGCGGCTCCTCCTCTCCAGAACCCCTGAATAGACCTTACCAGGGAGGCTGAGGAGTGTGATTCCACGATAGTTGGAACACACCCTCCGGTCCCCCTTCTTAAAAAGGGGGACCACCACCCCGGTCTGCCAACCCAGAGGTACTGCCCCCGATGTCCATGCGATGCTGCAGAGTCGTGTCAACCAAGACATGCCTACAGCATCCATGGCCTTAAGGAACTCTGGGCGGATCTCATCCACCCCGTGGGCCTTGCCACCGAGGAGCTTTTTGTCATATTTACTCAATACATGTTAAAATCTTACAGAAAATACATTTATAATGCACTTCGATGGCTAATATTGATATTTTAAGTTAGGATTTTTGTTTTTCACCTGCCTCCATGGTCGACACTGTTCCAGATACCATACAGTAGCGGCTAAAAGTTTTGAGAATGACAAGTACTAGTTTTCACAAAGTTTGCGGCTTCCGTGTCTTTAGATTTTGTTTGTCAGATGTTTCTATGTTGTTCCCCAAGCCACTTTATCACTTTTGCCTTTGGAAAAGGCATTGTTTGTCACTAAACTGTTCTTGGATGGTTGGGAGAAGTTGCTTTCGGAGGTTTTTCGGAGGCAAAATCGTGAGTAAGCTTCCACAATAATTCCTGTTTGTGTCCTGCAGACACCCAGCAGCTGGTTGGTCATCAAGAAGAATGTCCCCCTCAGCCACAGCGGAAGCAAAAGCCTAAAGAGGAAGAGGAGGAGCCACAGCTCCCTCACATTAAAGAAGAAGAAGAAGAAGAGCCAGAGCCCACACACATTAAAAAAGAAGAGGAGTCAAAGCCCCCCTATGTTAAAGAGGAAGAACTCTCAGTCACTCAGGAGGGAGAGTGTCTTCTAGGGCCAGAGGAGGCTGATCTCTCCAGATTGCCACTGACTGGTGTCTCTGTAAAGTCCGAAGATCATGAAGACAAACCACAGCTTCATCATAGTCCAAGTGAGGAGAAGAGAGAGGCGGAGCCTTCAAGCAGCAGCTCAACACAACACATGACAACAGAAGCTGATGGAGACCACTGTGGAGGATCACAAGCAGACAACCTCTTAGCTCCACTGTCAGATAGTGACGACATAAATTCTCACTCTCCTGAAGATGAAGACAGGGACTACATCCAAGTATCTTTGAGCAGCGATACAGACTGTGAAGGTGATATGACGACTCACACTGACGACAAACACTCTGAATGCTCTAAAAAGAAGACAGGTAAAAAAACTTTTAAGTGCTCAGTTTGTGATAAAAGATTTTATTTTAAACGTTATTTGACTCGACACATGAGAACACACACAGGAGAAAAACCTTTTACTTGCTCATACTGCGGTAAAGGCTTTTCTCACAAAGTAAATATGTTATCACACATTAGAACGCACACAGGAGTTAAACCTTTTAGTTGCTCAGACTGCGGTAAAAGTTTCACACAAAAGCCACATATGGTATCACACATGAGAACACACACAGGAGAAAAACCTTTTACCTGCTCAGACTGCGGTAAAAGTTTTGCACAAAAGAGAAGTTTCGCATCACATATGAGAACACATACAGGAGAAAAACCTTTTACCTGCTCAGACTGTGGTAAAAGTTTAGCACACAAGTTTAATTTGGCATCACATTTGAGAACACATTCAGGAGAAAAGCCCTTTACCTGCTCAGACTGCGGTAAAAGCTTCAGTCAGAAAGCAAATATGGTCAAACACATGAGAACACACACGGGAGAAAAATATTTTAGTTGCTCAGACTGCGGTAAAAGTTTTGCAGAAAAGAGAAGTTTTGCATCACATTTGAGAACACATACAGGAGAAAAACCTTTTACCTGCTCAGTCTGTGGTAAAAGTTTTTTACAAAAGGGAACTTTGGTATCACATATGAGAACACACACAGGAGAAAAACCTTTTACCTGCTCAGACTGTGGTAAAAGGTTAGCACACAAGTTTAGTTTGGAATCACACATGAGAACACACACAGGAGAAAAACCTTTTACCTGCTCAGACTGTGGTAAAAGCTTCAATCAGAAAGCAAATATGGTCAAACACATGAGAACACACACCGGAGAAAAACGTTTTAGTTGCTCAGACTGTGGTAAACGCTTCACTCAAAAAGCACATTTGCTAAAACACATGACGACACACACAGGACAGACGTTTTAGTTGCTCAAATTGTGGTGACACATTTTGCGAAAGTCCTCTTTGAAAAGACTTGTGCAGAGTCACTGATGGTCTACTGTAGTTAAAGGTATTTTATATAGTAATTGCTAAGTGCTGTAACTGATGAAGTCACTTTATAATAATAATAATAATAATCATAAAACAATTAATAATAAGGTTTTTGCTCAAATGCTTGTATGCAATGAAAGGGAATGATATTATTTTGTTACTGTTACATTGTCTTATACACTAGGTCCCCAACTTACGAACATCTGACTAGTGAACACTCGCAGATACGAACGCAAGCCGACTGGTCTATATTTTATTTTATTTTGCCTTGGAGTCGCTCAATCAGTATTTCTACTGCTACTGTACATGCTTGACCAGTAGAGGGCACTGTGACACTGCTAATGGGACCAACAGCGAGAACAAGAGGAGGGGAGGAGAGAGAAAGCTACATTGTAGCCTGTGATACAACCCAGACAGAGCGTGTGATTAAAGTTTATGAAGAGTTGATAGGCCTGCTTAATTCTACACCACCCACAGAACACTACCTCTTTTAGAAGAGTCTAACGACGACGACCATTTGTCCTTTTTTTCAATAACTCCTCCTCCAACTCCACCACAATGACGTATGCTCGACCACTCCTCTTCAAAGGTAAATAACATTTATCATTACGTATTATTATATCATTTTTATTCTTGTTTTTTTCATCAATTATCCTGGTTTAATATTACTACTGCATCCAAACTCATATTTACATACATACACATATACTGTATATGTATACACGTACATGTAGTACCTATATCATTGGTAATATTACCTTTTACCCTACTTAAGAACAATTCGACATAAGAACGATCGTCCGGAACCAATTGTGTTCGTTAGTTGGGAACTTAGTGTACTGCATTTTATATTCAGGGTTTCCGCAACATGTCATGGATCGTGTTGCAGCGCCACGGTAAAATAAAAGCCGCCACACTTGGGAAATTATTATTACTATTATTGTTTGTTTGTTTGTTGTTTGTTGTTTTTTTTTTTACATGAAAACAATGTTAAGTGATACATTGTATGAATGGACATACTGTATATGCTATATCAGGGATGCCCATTACGGCAATCGCAAAGGTAGTGTGGGTGGCGTGTCACCTACTTCGTAACCGTGACTTTCAAGATGTCATGACGTCAGTCAGCTGACATTAAGCCCCCTCCTGATTCGCTCAGTATTAATTCAGTATGGCCCACCCAGCCCTGTTTATCCTCTGCCTTTCGGCTCCAAATTTAAGACTAAGTCCCCCTAATATATTTTGTCTGATGCTGTATTTTATCATGGACATTGAATGCAACACCTAATAGTTTTTGATGTCATCTGAGTATTGTTTTCCAATGTATCTGTTTTATTTTTCACGACTTTGTTTGGTCAGTAGAGGGCACTATGTGTACACTGCTTGATTGTTTGGGTACTTTGCAGCCATTGGTGTTTTGATGTACAATAGGTAAACAAAATACGAGAAACGACCCGATTCCCTCTTTTCTTTTTCATATTGGTAAACAAAAAAACGGGAAACAAGTCGTCCCCCGTCTCTCATTTGGAATTGGAAATCAAAAGCGGAACCTTTTATCTGATTTTGTGTTTATTAAATACTACACGACCATAATTATTTTAATCAAACTTGCTCTGCCTTGACCTGGAAAACCTTCTTCTCGTGATGTGCCGATTGATGCTGGAATATGCATACTTCCGATAACAGCGCTTCATGCTCTAAAATTAATACTCACATCAAAATATCAATACTTTGGATACTTCAGTCTTATAATAGTTCTTATTAATCAGTTACATTTTTTTTCATTTTTATTCATTTTGTTATTTTTATTAATTTCTTTTTTTATTGAATACCATTTTCACATTTTATATGATTTTTGTCTGCTGTTTTTTCTGTTTTATCTTAGCTTGGCTGTATTGTAAATCAGCCTCAATATACTTTTGAGTGTGAAATAAATACAATACTTACATTTATTTATTAAATGAATTACTAAATAAATAATAAATTAAAATAGTGTTCCCACGTTTATCATGGAAGATAGGTTCCCAAAATAGCCCGCAATAAGTGAAATCCATGAAGTATCCAACTATATTTTGTACAATTATATGTTTTAAGGCTGTAAAACACCATACACGTTATACACGTTTCTCTGACAGGCATTAACATTTTATCACATTTCTCTCTTGTTAAAACACTCACAGAGTTCAAATTTTGTTTGAATTTCAATTATCAACTTAAGAGATTAGACACAAGAAATTAAGTGACTCGGGCATATTTCGCTCCTGTAATTGTGGCTTGTCCTGGCGCCGTGAGGCTGTAGCGTTTTTGTATCCTTGTTAAAACATATTCCTCCTCGTCCTCCATAAAACCGAAGATTCATTTATAGTATTCCATGCGCCATACAGCCGCATAACTTCTGCCTTCATTCAGCATGTATGATCACTGGCAGCAATCATACAAGTACAACAGGAAACCGGCAGTCCTACACAAAGGAGATTGATTGACAATGGTCTACAGCCAATCAGAACGCAGAACACAATGGGCGGGTTCTCCTTTCTCCAATCAGGACTCTTGTGGCTTTATAATTACTGAGACTAAAGGAAACATCTGGACAGTATGAAACTCTCACATGAGTATACAACACCCTCTACTGGTAGCAGTAGTAAATATATTAACAGACACGTACAACAGAGCACCGATAGATCGCCCTAATACACCACAAGGACGCAGAACACAATGTGTGTTCATACACTTAAAAAAAAAAATTAACAAAATGCATCTGTGTAGGCTCTCAGTCGTACAGGAGTTGTCCAACGAGAGAAAGGCTTCTTGAGAGGCTACTTCCAGAGGTCTTTAGAAAGGCCACACACACTGACCAATACCTGCTTTTTGAATCAAACCATCCACTACAACATAAACTAGGGGTTATTAGGACCCTCCAACATAGAGCGGAACAAATACCAACTAGTGCTGAGGGAAGGAAAAAGGAGACACAACATGTCCAGAGAGCGCTCTCAACCTGTGGGTACCCACGGTGGGCTTTTAACAAATGTCAAAAGAAGAGAGTAGAGAAAGAAACCCAAAAGCCCACAGAAGCAAAAAGGAGAGGAGTGGTAGTCCCTTATGTAGCGGGGGTCTCTGAAAAACTCCAGAGGATCTTATGGCAACACAAAATTCCTACCTATTTTAAACCAGTAAATACCCTGAGACAAAAACTAGTGCATCCTAAAGACAAGGCTCCAAACCAAAAACCAAAAAATCCACTGTAAAGATGAGGAATGCAAAGAGCACTACATTGGGGAAACTAAGCAAATGCTCCAAAAAAGGCTTTATCAACATCGCAGGGACAATTCTAGTGGTCCTCAATCAGCAGTACATCTACACCTTAAAGCAACCAATCACTCTTTTGAGGACAGCGATGTAAAGATTTTGGCCAAAGAAAACAGATGGTTTGAAAGAGGAGTAAAGGAAGCTATTTTGGTCAAACAACAGAACCCATCATTGAATCGGAATGGTGGTTTGAGGTTTAATTTGGACCCTGTGTTCAGCAGGTTACTGAGACCAAAACCCACAGCTCTTAGTCTTGCAAATGAGGTGGAGCCAGGGCCGAGCCAGAACAATAGATGCTAACGAGCCAGTATCAGAGTCGTTCATACCCAACTACAGGGAGCTACACTTCCCTTTGATCGGAGGTGTTAATGGCAGGAGAGGATTAGACCACTACTCCACCCAGGCTTAGTGTAAGGAACCAATAGAAGGAGGGTGTTGGCACACCAATTCCGCCCACTCTTACTGTATTTAAGGCCTAAGCTACCAGCACTTGTTAGTTCGCTGACGAAGCTCTTCAGATGAGGAGCGAAACGTCCGACACCTTCTTCACAGAAGTACAGATGACGTCTCAAGAAGCCTTTCCCTCGTTACCAAAATGCACTTAAAGTAATCAGCAAAAGAGCGAATCCGCGAAAGGTGAACCGCAATGTAGCAAGGGAACACTGTAAATAAAGAATTTATTTAATAAAAGAATTGATGAAATGTCTTACATTCTTTATGCTCATATGAAATACCCACGTGACCCTAGTGAGGACAAGCGGCATTGAAAATGGAGTTAATGGATGATATACACTACTTTTTAAAACTTACCAGACACATTCGGTGAAGTATCGTATTGGATCGCTATCAGCTGGACCACCCTGAATTCTACTCAGTATCGAAACGGAAACAAAATCAGTGGTTTATTACCTTCTTCTACTGCTTTTGAAATGGCAACCTACATTATGTCTTGCTGCCCCCTGGTGATATTATTGGCTTGCTGCACATCTCCGTCCATTTAGAAGCACAATCCGCCCATCATCTGGGACTTCTCAAAATGGCTTTAGATGGCTACTCCAACTTGATATTGGACTAAATCTGGAAGAAAGGATTCCAAACTCCTTGTAAGATTAGCAAATTCACTGAAGCAATCCTTTTCACAGTTCAAGCGTGATGGCTCAGCTAAATCACGAATCAATTTCCGGCTTCTCTCGAACAATATATTGCAAAATAGTGTGGCTGCTGACGTCTCAGCTGCGCCCTTAACCGAGCACGCTTTGATACAGCTCAATGTCACACCTCAATTGAAAAAGAATCCCATAACAAAGGTTACTGGAAATTGAACTTGAATTTGCTTTCCAATGAAAATTTTAGCAATGAAATTCTTGAACAACTATAACTTATTTCTACTGGTGGAACCCTTAACTCTTACACAGAGAAGTGAGATTTTTTTTAAAATTTATTTAAAGTAGGTCAAATCTCAATCAAACACAGTCAAGTAATAGCTAACCAAAGCAAGCAAAAATAAACCAAGATTATCAGACAACTTAACCATATCTGCTGTTAAGCCTCCTTTAAAGGTGACGCATTATGCTTTTCCCCTTTTCTGATGCATAAATGTTGTTACAATGTTGCATTCTCGTGTTATACGATGCCGGCGTGTCAGATAATGAGATTTGCGCATTGCACGCTGTGTATTACAGAGTTTTTTTAACACCAAGTTCTATTGACTTGTATGCAACCTGGACTTCCTTATATGAGCATGCCCTGGCAAACGCTGTAGGCCTGCCCTCCCCCGCTCTGCTTCGCTCTGCTCTTTTCACCGTGTTAGCGCATCTGGCTCCCAGGAAATGCTTGTTCGGGTGTGCTTGAAGAGGCAAGCATCAGGCAGAAGTGGTTGGAGTTGCTGATTCCCGGCCAGCAAGAGAAAAATATGCTGTCAACGGAATTTCACACGGGACTGTTTTGTGAACATGGGCCAATACGTGCTGAAGTCTGATGCCTTTCCAACGATATTTGGTCGCGTTGAAGTGTCAGAAGAGCAAGCTGTAAGTAATAGTTTATCAGTGTCCTAAATGTGTTTATTTTGTGTAAGTAATTGGACAAAAGGGGTTCGGCAGCTGTCCGGAAATCCTTTGGAAAGCGCTTGGGAGTGTGACCGATCACAGCGGAGTGGGCTCGGCAGGAGGTGTACCTGAGGAGGGCCCGGGGTGGAGTAAATTACACAGGCAGGTTGGGCAGGAGGCATTAGGAAGAGGTGCAGAGTGTGGAAGATCTAGAAAGCTTTCTGTTATCTGTGTTATCGTGCATAGCTGCTCTATAGGAGTCCAGAACTCAATACAAAGGCCCGAAAATTAGTTTAAATGGTCCCCTTTAATGATGATGACAAACAACATAGAAGGACTTTACAATTGTCCCTAGATAATATTTATACTACAAAAGCCAAAGCAGCATATCTAAGGTCCTGAGCAAAGTGGATCGAGGAATGTGAAAAAAGTACGGCATGTATCTGTAGAAAAGAAACAGAAACAGAAAAGATCAGACACAGAAATGCTATAAACAGTTTACAAATCAACAATCAGATATGTGCTGACCCTCAAATCATATCCAAAGAATTTTTTAAATGTTACAGCACTTTATACCCTTCTCCATGTGCCAAGCCAATGGCTGAAGCGTTCTTCCAATCTATTCAACACTTGATCCTTGACATTGATGATCATTTCAAACAGAAATGCAAGGCAGGAATTACTGTAGAAAGTTGGATCAAGCCTTAGGGGCTTTGTGCAAAGATAAAGCTGTGATGGCCTGACAAGTAACTTTTACAACTTCTTTTGGGATCATTTCAGGATTCTTATTTTTGTAATGCTTACAGAAATATTAGACAATGATTCTCTCATGTATACTATGAAAGAAGAAGTGATTGCACTTACTCCCGATTCTGGGAAAGATCCAACTCTTCTTGACAATTTAAGATGACATTGGCTTTGATTTCTAGACTTCTAGACTTTGATGTGATAGAGTGTGAGTTTATGTTCCAAGCTTTAGATCTTTCATAAGCCTGATGGTAGAAGAAGCCCCAAAACCTCAGCATCCTACTTCAGTTGCATAGACCTTGGCCTTCCATTCTCATTGTTGTGCATCTGTGTAGCGCAGTTTCTTTCGTTTGTAAGCCTCTTCAGTGGAATCCTCCCATGGGACCGTGAGTTCTATGATCTAGACCACCTTTAGTGAAGGGGACCATAGCACCAAGTCTGGCCTGAGGGTGGTGGTTGCAATCTCTGGGGGAAAGATTATTTGCTTGGCAATATCAACTAGCATCTTCCAATCCCGGGCCATGGCTATCTGTCCAGTTTCTGGTTTGGTAGCTTGGTGGTTAGACTGTTTCTGTCCCTGTCGAATGAATGTTGGCACAGAAATGGAATTGGCAGCTCTCAGGGGCAAGGAGCTGATGGTGTCCCTCTTGCTCTCAGGGGCTGCTGCCAGGCTCTTGAGGAGCTCATTGTGCCTCCATGTGTATCGGCCTTGTATGAGGCTGGTCCTACAACTGGTCAAGATGTGTTTGAGAGTCGCTGAATTTGGGCAGAGGGCACAGGTTGGGTCCTCTCCATACCACCGGTGAAGGTTTTTTTGGGGATGGAAGCATATGTATGTGTTATGATGAAGCTGATGTTTCTTGCTTCCATTTCCCAGAACTGCCTCCAGGTGAGCTTTCTCCTCTCCACGCCTTCCCACCTCATCCATCGTCCCTGCTTGGCAAGAGAGACAGCCTTTGCGCTTCTTTCACCCTCCTCCTGACGGTGCACTTCCTCTACCACCATTTTCCTCCTCTGTGGGGCTGAAGCTTTGTACCAAGTTGGTTTATTCACTGCAATGCCAAATCCTCCTCTTCCCAGCTAGACATGTCCCACAATGTCTACAATGCAATCAATCAATCAATCAATACAGACCTTTTTTTTGCCTCGTGACTTCAGCGCTGTGTATGCACTGGGCCTCCTACATGACGTCATCGACAAACACAAGACCAAACACCCGGACGCTGTATTCATTATATCTGGCGATTTCAACCACTGTAACCTCAGGACTGTCCTCCCCAAATATTACCAGCATGTGAGCTTTCCCACAAGGGAAAATAACATCCTGGACCAAGTCTACAGCAACATGAAAGGTGTTTTGAAGGCTGTTCCAAGACCCCACTTTGGAAAGGCCGACCACATCTCTATATTCCTTTATCCAACATACAGACAACTTCTTAAACAAGCTCCCCCTGTACGTACAGCAGTTAAAGTGTGGAATGAAGAAACTGATCAAGTACTTCAGGACTGCTTTGGCTGCACAAACTGGGATGTGTTTAAAACTGCAGCGGGGAGGGAAGATTGTACTGTTGATTTGGATGAATATGCTTCTGCTGTTACTGGCTACATTAGCACATGCATAGAGACTGTTACCACCACCAAGTATTACAGAAAATACCCTAACCAAAAACAGTGGATGAACTGTGATGTAAGGGCTAAGCTACATGCTCGTTCGACTGCATTTGTCATGGGCACCGCTGATGACTACAAAAAGGCCAGATATGACCTGAGGAGGTCCATACGAGAGGCCAAAAGACAGTACAGACAGAAGCTGGAGGGCTACTATTCCACCTCAGACCCCCGGCGCATGTGGGCGGGGCTCCAGCACATCACAGAGTATCGACAGCGGAGTAGCGTAGCCACGTCCAGCCAAACCACACTTCCAGACGAGCTGAACGAGTTCTATGCCCGCTTTGACACCCAAACTCCTGATGAGCAGAGAGGGTGGCTGGACTTGGGGAGCACACAGGACTCACCTCTCATGGTGACATCAGCTGATGTGCGCAGGGTTCTGAACAAAACAAACCCACGAAAAGCAGCAGGCCCAGACAACATCTCAGGACGTGCACTTCGGGTTTGCTCATCAGAGCTAGCTGATGTGCTTGCTGACATATTTAACCTGTCGCTTGCACAAGCATCTGTACCGACCTGCTTTAAGTCCACCACCATAGTGCCGTACCCAAGAAGAGCAACGTGACCTGCTTGAATGACTATCACCCTATAGCACTCACTCCTATTGTTATGAAGTGCTTTGAAAGAATAGTCATGACCCACATCAAAAAGAGCATCCCGGCCACTGTGGACCCTCTACAGTTTGCATATCGCCAGAACCGGTCCACTGATGATGCAGTCAACACTGCCATCCACACAGCCCTTTCTCACCTACAGGGCCAGGACACATATGTCAGAATGCTATTTATAGACTATAACGCTGCTTTTAATACAGTCACCCCCCACAAACTCACAGATAAGCTCCTCATACTTGGCCTGTCACCCTCCCTCTGTAACTGGGTGTTTAACTTTCTAACAGGCAGGCTCCAGTCAGTCAGAGTCCACAATCGCACATCCAGCTCAAGAATTGTGAGCACTGGGACCCCACAGGGGTGTGTGCTGAGTCCGCTCCTCTACACGCTCTTCACCTACGATTGCGTGGCCTCCCAGAACAACACCAGCATCATTAAATTTGCGGATGACACTACAGTCATCGGACTGATCACTGGTGGTGTTGAAACATCATACAGAAGAGAGGTGGCGGACCTCATAGCTTGGTGTCGTGATAACAATCTCCTTCTCAATACAGATAAGACTAAAGAGATGATCATTGACCCAAGAACAAGGGAAAAGGAGCCGCATAGACCCCTGTTTATTGATGAGACTGAGGTGGAGAGGGTGAAAACCTTCAAGTTCCTTGGCACACACATCAGCGAGGACCTCACCTGGTCTCACAACACCCAACAAATTCTGAAGAAGTCCCAAAGGAGACTGTACTTCCTGAGAAGACTGAGGAAATTTGGCATGTCCACCACAATCCTGAGTTGCTTCTACAGATGCACTATGGAAAGTGTCCTTACCGCCTCCATCACTGTTTGGTACGGTAACTGTACAACACGTGATAGGAAGGCACTCCAGCGGGTGATCAAGACCTCACAGAACATTGTTGGGGCAGCCCTCCCCTCACTGCAAGACATTTATAAAACTAGAGTCCTACGAAGAACACACAACCTCATCAAGGACAGCACACATCCACAACACTCATTATTCACACTCCTACCGTCAGGCAGACGCTACAGGAGTTTGAAGTCCAGGACCACAAGGCTGGCAAACAGCTTTTACCCACAGGCCATCAGGCTTCTCAACGAAGCACTCGCACACGCCGCACGCAACACACGCACACACTCATAGCACTTTTATTTATTTATTTATTTATTTGTATTATTTATTTGTATTAATGTCTCTTCTGTTGTTGTTGCTTAATTTATTGGTATTTATGTTTCTTATGTTCTTATTCTTTCTTGTGTTTTCTTTCTTTTCTTGGGAGAATGAACAGAATAAGAATTTCATTGCATAGTAGAACTGCTGTTTTACTATGCATATGACAATAAAACTCTCTTGAATCTTGAGATGTCAGAAGAATACAGTATAGCAAATGGTATTCCACAGGGGAGTGTAATTAGCCCAGTTTTGTTTAATGTAATGATAAATGATATATTCATGAATCTGGATAGAAGGATTGGGTCGGCCCTACATGCAGATGATGGAGTGATTTGGGCAAGGGGACGAGATTCTATAAATGTGACAAGTAAAATGGAGGAAGCAATAAAGAAGATAGAACAATGGTCATATGACTGGGGATTTAAGCTATCACCCAATAAAACATGTTACATGACGATTACCAGGAAAAAAGGCATGAAAAATCAGAACCTGATGCTGTATGGACAAAACATTGCAAAAGTAGACAATTTGAAATACCTTGGTATGTGGCTCGATCAGAAAGGCACATGGAAGACCCATGTGGAAAAGGTAGAAGAGAAATGTAAGAGGATAATAAACTTAATGAGAGCTGTCACAGGTAAGGAGTGGGGGGCAGATAAACAATCACTGATGTGTAAATATAGAGCTTTGATGAGAGCAACTATAGAATATGGAAGTTTTGTTTATGGAGCTGCAGCTAAAACACATTTAATGAAAATAGAAAGAAATCTTCCCAAAGCATTTAGGATACGTACAGGTGCAATCACATCAACACCAATGAAAGCAATGCAGGTGGAGTTAGGAGAAGTAGCGTATGATCTGAGAAGAGATCAACTTATGTTAACATACTGGAGTAGACTTAAAGGATGTAGGCATGGACATCTGGCCAAGGATGTGATGGAGGAATGTTGGGAGTATAATACAACTAAAAGTAATAGCTTTGGGTGGGTAATTAAAGATAAAATAGATAAATATAACATAAAAAATATACATATTAATAATTCTACACCCATAAGCAATATTCCTATCTGGCTATTTCCTAAACCTGAAGTAGATATATACATAACAGAGTTAAAAAATAACTGGAAAGATAGTGAAAAAGGACATAAGGCAAGTCAATATATTAAAAAGAAATATTATGGTTACTTAGATATGTATACAGATGGATGAAAAAGCGAAGAAGGGAAGGTGGGGATTGGAATCTATGTACCAACAATGAATTATAGCATCATTAAAAGATTACCTGACCAGCTCTCGGTTTATACAGCAGAAATGATGGCAATTATTATAGGCTTGCAATCGATAGAGGAAATAAAAGCAGATAGAGGGGTATGTTGTGTGGACTCTCTGGCAGCATTATATAGTATTAAAAATATGGAATCAAGTGGAGAGGATTTACTATTAGAAATACATCAAAGCCTGTTCTTTGTGCTGCCTGCCCCTGTGGGCCTGGTGGCCTTCTGGCGGCGGGGGCTCGGCCTGGCTATTTGGGGCGGGGCTCTCTGGGAAGTGGAAGGCGGCGCCTTTCCTTTCATGCATTCTCAGTGACAATTACACACCCACACATTCTTGCACCTTTATATATATGAAGTCTTCCCCACATACAGAGATACCTGTACATATGCACACTCACAGTACATACGTACTTCCCCACATTACTCACTGAGTTAACCAGGGTGTTATTATGTTGTTGGTTTTATTACAGCGACGGTGATATCAGCAGTATGATTATAGTTTGTTTTTTTTTACAATGATGTGCATTACAGTAATTATCATTGTGATCACTATCATGGATAATCATTTCATTACTACTATTATGTGTGACTGTTTCAATGCAGTATTGTCATTGTGATCACTATCATAGTTCATCATTTCATGACTACTATTATGTGTGATTGTCATTGACAGCGTTGTCATTGTGGTTGTTGATATTATTTTGTCCTTTGTCCTTATGTCCTTGTTCGTCTTTATAGTTGTCACAGACATTTATTTGCTGATGTTGTTCTGTATGTTTCTGTTGTTCTGTTCTTGTTGTCACAATTGTTGTTGTTGCTGCTGTTGTCCTTGTCTCTCGTCTCTTTCCTCTTTTTTTGTAAAGTTAAGGAAAAGGATTAATAAGACGGGAAGGGACTGGAGCATTGAGGGTATTTTAGGAACAGGTGGGGAGGGGGTTAGAAATATATACAGAGGGCAGTGATAGAATATTTGAAGGACACAGGATTATGTAATAGAATATAGATAATTATTAGAATATTTTATTATAGTATTATAAAGATCATTATTAGTAGTAGTATAAGTAGTTTCCTCATTATCTAAGTTAGCATAAAGTAAGATACTATATATGGCCCATGTTACATACTCTGGTACAGTAGGTGGCGGTATGCACCTTTTCAAGTCATGGTTGCAACCCGCCATTAAACTAAAAGAAGAAGAAGAAGACGCTGCCCTTGTGTTTTGGTTGTAACAAGTGGAAAACATGGCGCAAACGTGTTGTGTTATCAACTGCCACAATCGTTCACGCGATCGCTTCGGGAATAAAAAGGATGGGGGGAGATTTTTCTCATTTCCGACGTGGAAGCAAAGCCAAGGAGCTGTGATCTGTGAGCTAACAAAGAGACGCCGAATGGCCTGGATAGCAGCCGTGAGACGACCAAACATCACTTTCAACGCCATCACCCGACACATGTTGGTGTGTTCACGGCATTTTCACACTGGTAAGTTTGAATCAAAGCATGTGTTTTGCTCTTTCACACCTAGCATTTAGTAGGCCGCTAGCGTTAGCCAAGCTAGCTGAGGGCACCGAACAAAGTACCGTGTTTTGGGAATAAAACACGTTGTCTGTTGACTTTGAGTGATTTGTAAGCTCAAGAATGAACGAAAGAACCGTGATCAATGTACACAGTTTTAAAAGTAATAAGGGGAGTGTGTGTTTTTCAGGGAGACCTGCTAATGAAATGGATGAAAGCCATCCAGACTGGGCACCCTCATTACATCTCGGACACACGGAGGTGAAAGCTGCAGATAACGAGAGACTACAGATAACATTGCACGAGGAGGAACTTTCTCCAACAAGAGAGCAGAACGAGCGACTACGACAACAACTGGAAGATGTTTGCAAGACTCAAGTTGTGCTGCACGTTGAAGGTATGTTTCTGCCCTCTATCTGATCAGGAAATGAGCAAATTTCACAGTTTTTACACATTACATGTTAAAATCATGTTGAATACATTTACAACGCACTTCAATGGCTAATATTGATATTTTAAGTTATGATTTTTTGTTTTTCACCTGCCTCCTGATCTTCACTGTTCCATATCCTGTAGTGGCCAAAAGTTTTGAGAATCAGTATTGGTTTTCACAAACTGTTCTGCTTCAGTGTTTTTAGATTTTTTTCTTTGTCAGATGTTATTATGTTATTCCCCAAGCCACTTTGTTAGCACTTTTGCCTTTGGAAAAGGCATTGTTTGTCACTAAACTGTTCTTGGATGGTTGGGAGACGTTGCTTTTGGAGGTTTTGGTATCATTCTTTATTCATGGTTGTGTTCTTAGGCAAAACTGTGAATGAGGCCCCTCGCTTGGCTGAGAACCAACCCCACAAATGAATGATTTCATGTTTCTGCCCTCTATCTGATCAGGAAATGTGCAAATTCAACAATTTTTATTCATTACATGTTAAAATCATACCGCAAATACATACATTTTAGAGAAAATGGTTTTACCCCAGTCTTCAGCAGTCCAACACCTGTATCTTTGCAAAATATCCGTCCTGGTGTTTTTCCTGGAGAGAAGTAGCTACTATGTACAGTTCTTGATGCCTGACCATCTTCCAAAAGTTGATCCAAAAGCACTGGTGGTTCCCCGATCCCACAGCTAAATCAACTTTCAGAGACAGTGCAGGCACTTGCTGGCCCTTTTGGGGCGCACTGATCTGATGCCTTCTTCACCTATACAGTAGTGCAGGGTATGGATGGGGCACACGGATATTTCAAATTGGCTCCTGATACAGAGTTTGTTGACAGAAAGGAACACACCATCATTAAAGCTAAACAGTATAAATTTATGTTTTTGTTTTTACAGTGCACAATAAGCTTACGCTTTTTGTGTCCTGCAGACACCCAGCAGCTGATTGGTCATCAAGAAGCATGTCCCCCTCAGCCACAGGGGCAGCAACAGCCTATTAAACAGGAAGAGGAGGAGCCACAGCCCCCTCACATTAAGCAGGAAGAAGAGCCAGAGCCCACCCACATTAAAGAGGAAGAGGAGGAGCCACAGCCTCCTGCAATTAAAGAGGAAGAAGCGCCAGAGCCCACCCACATTAAAGAGGAAGAGGAGGAGCCACGGCCCCACTTTGTTAAAAAGGAAGAGGATGAACTCTCGATCAATCAGGAGGGAGAGTGTCTTCTAGGACCAGAGGAGGCTGATCTCTCCAGGTTGCAACTGACTGGTGTCTCTGTGAAGACCGAAGACCATGAAGACAAACCACCTGAGTCCTCACAGCTTCATCATAGTCCAAGTGAGGAGAAGAGAGAACCTTCAAGCAGCAGCTCAACACAACACATGACAACAGAAGCTGATGGAGACCACTGTGGAGGATCACAAGCAGACAACCTCTTAGCTCCACTGTCAGATAGTGACGACACAACGTCTCACTCTCCTGAAGATGAAGACAGGGACTACAACCAAGAATCTTTGAGCAGCGATACAGACTGTGAAGGTGATATGACGACTCACACTGGCAACAAACACTCTGAATGCTCTGAAAAGAAGACAGGTAAAAAAACTTTTAACTGCTCAGTTTGTGATAAAAAATTTCCTTGGAAGAGTTTTTTGACTCGACACATGAGAACACACACGGGAGAAAAACCTTTTACTTGCTCACACTGTTTTAAAGGTTTCATTCAAAAGGTACAATTGGTATTACACATGAGAACACACACGGGAGAAAAACCTTTTAGTTGCTCAGACTGTGGTAAAAGTTTCACTCAAAAAGCAAATATGGTAACACACATGAGAACACACACAGGAGAAAAACCTTTTGCCTGCTCAGACTGTGGTAAATGTTTTGCCCTAAAGAGAACTTTAGCATCACATGTGAGAACACACTCAGGAGAAAAACCTTTTACCTGCTTAGACTGTGGCAAATGCTTCAATCAGAAATTTATTATGGTAAAACACATGAGAACACATACAAGACAAAAATGTTTTAGTTGCTCAGACTGTGGTAAAAGCTTCAATCGCAAAGTGCGTTTGGAATCACACATGAGGACACACACGGGAGAAAAGCCTTTTAGTTGTTCAGACTGTGGTAGAAGCTTCACTCACAAAGTAAATATGGTCTCACACATGAGAACGCACACAAGACAACGTTTTGTTTGCTCAGACTGTGGTAAAAGCTTCACTCACAAAGTAAACATGGTATCACACATGAGAACACACACAGGAGAAAAACCCTTTAACTGCTCAGACTGCGGTAAAGGTTTTGCACACAAAGTAACTTTGGCATCGCACATGAGAACGCACACAGGAGAAAAACCTTTTACTTGCTCAGACTGTGGTAAAAGCTTCACTCAGAAATCAAACATGGTAAAACACATGAGAACACACACGGGAGAAAAACGTTTTAGTTGCTCAGACTGTGGGAAACGCTTCTCTCAAAAAGTAGAGGTGGCAAAACACATGAGAACACACACAGGACAGACGTTTTAGTCAAATTGTGGTGATGCATTTCCTCGGAAGTCCTCTTTGAAAAGACTCATGTAGAGCCACTGATGGTCTACTGTAGTTAAAGGTATTTTATTTGACTGTATGCCCTAATTGCTAAAGGCGGTAACTGATGAAGTCACTTCCTGTTCGATTACTTCCCGATTTGGTCCTGAAAGTAGCGATTTGATTCCTTTTACTGACTTGAATATATTATTCACTCATTAAACTGATCTATTGTTTATGTTATTGTTACATTGTCTTGTGTTGTATTCTACATTCAGGCTTTCCGCTACATGTCATGGATCGTGGCGCAGCGCCACAGTAAAATAAAAGCCGCCGCATGTTGGAAATTAGTTTTTTTTTTTTTCATGTAAAAACAATGTTAAGTAACACATTGTATGAATGGACACGTGGTGCCCATTACCGCGATCACAAAGGTAGTGTAGGTCGCATGTCACCTACATCATAACCGCCACTTTATAGATGTCATGTATCAGTCAACTGACATTTAGCCTCCTCCTCCTGATCCGCTGTTGTGCTTTAGCGGAAAATGTTGGAGAACAGATGTCGGCAGTCACACACGAATAATGCAACTTTCATCTTACTGTAATTATTCCTATTAGGAATAAACTGAGGGCCTCACGGTGGTCTAGTGGTTAGCATGTTGGCCACGCAGTAACAGTCTGGAGATCGGGAAGACCTGGGTTGGATTCTCCCTTGTGCATTTCTATGTGGAGTTTGCATGTTCTCCCCGTGTGTGTGGGTTTTCCCCGGGTACTCCGGTTTCCTCCCACATTCTAAAAACATGCAGGTTAACTTCATCGGTGACTCTAAATGGTCCATAGGTGTGAATGTGAATGTGAATGGTTGTTTGTCTATATGTGCCACCAGTCCAGGGTGTCCCCCGCCTGTCGCCCGAAGTCAGCTGGGATAGGCTCCAGCATACCCCCGCGACCCTAATGAGTAGAAGCGGTATAGAAAATGGATGGATGGATGGATAAACTGAACGGTCAGATGCCTATACCTTTTTACAAAAATTCTGTTCACTTGTCGTGGTTGGTTATGTTGGAAAAAGTGTATTGTCTGTTGCGTCATGAACTCCACTATGGAAATGTGTGTTTTCCTCATGTTTGTTTGTCAAACTACTATTTCACGATGAATTGGAAAATGTGCCCAATGCTGAAAGCTTTTTAATATGTTGCCTTGACTTCGGCGGCATTGTCTTTTGCATAAAACTTTTCACTTGTCATTATATGATGTTTGATAGAAAATATTACTCAGTTTATGGACACAACTATTGGGGAATTATGTGTAATTATCTTTATTGCCATAGTGATTTGATTGGGAATTACTGAATGATATCAACTATTTTGATGACCTGTAAACCTTGAAACTGTGACTGTAAAATACTAATCATTGGTATTTTGTATCGTAGTTGCAACGTTTACTGGTTAGGTTTTATATATGTATAATATATAACATACATAATATGTATGTATGTTTTATAGTAACGGGTACATCATTTGGATTGTGTGCACACCTAATATTCATGTACAATGTACATACTCATATTTGTAAATATGCTAAATGTATATAAATATTCCATCCATTCATTTTCTTTAGCGGGTCCGGGTCGTGGGGGCAGCAGTCTCAGTAGGGAAGCGCAGACTTCCCCGTCTCTGGCCACCTCTTCCAGTTCCACCGGGAGGACACCAAGGTGTTCCCAGGCCAGCTGTGAGACATAATCTCTCCAGCGTGTCCTAGGTCTGCCCGGGCCTTCTCCCGGCTGACACAGCAGCGGTAGTCCGCCTCCCATGACGCCTACCACCACAGCTTCAAAAAATCCTAGGGGAATCCTCTAAAATTGATACACAAATCAAAATATTGATACTTTGGGTACTTTTAGGGGGTACAAGATGCAACTCAACAAAACCTAACATCCGCAATCAGACTTAATTGGTGCCACGACGGTGGTTATCAACTTACTTTGTCAAGTCCGGTTTTCGGCATTGTGCTAAGTGCACGTTCACATGAAGCGGGCGTTTGACGTCATATTATACTACTTCCGCTGGAAAGTGAAGCCATACCACTCAGTGTGTTTTACAAAAAATGGGTACACAATTATTATGGAGCGTTATGAGGAGTTCCCAAAAGATTATGACTGCTAAAAGCAACGCTGTCGCCGCCAATAGAGCGACGGAGGACAGCCGACAGAATAATGCTGACCATGTAATGCACAAGTTAACACTTCGTTTCATTTCAACGGTCGACATTGCACAACTTTGACATTTTAACATAACTATTTAAAAAAATAATGTGGAGCAAAAAAATCCAAATCTTTGCAGTATGTCTTCTTGTTGTATCTCGTTGTGACCACTAGATGGCAGTGTTAACGTGAGTACTCCCGCAACGACTGTAGTGACGTTTACGTCCGCTAATGGTGGCCTAATTATTAATATTTCATCTCGCTTTTTATTCCTGGTGCTCGCGTGAGCATATCGTATATCGTATATCGTATTGCCTCGTCTGAAAATCTATCTCACTTAAAGATGGATAATATCATCAGGGAATGCTCTTTTTTTCATTTTTTTTGTCCATGTCCCCTGGCAGGGGTACCCAACCACCGGGCCGTGGCCCAGTACCGGTTCGTGGGCGGGGCCGAACTGGGCCGAGGAAACCTTTCAGGCGCAATGATAAAAAAATACACACACACACAAAAAATACTTTTGTAAATCACTAAATACTGTTTTAAATAAATGCATATTAATTTTGGAAATATGGGCCATTATATTAAAAAAATAATATAGTTTGAAGTTTTTGCATGTTTATTTTGTTTGTTGCAAGTGTCCCACTTTTTTTGACAGTCCTTGAACGCACCATCGTAGTGCGCCAGCCTTCTCCCACTCTGCACAGATCTATACTGTATTTTTATCGGCGTTTTTCACTTCTTATTTGCTCCCAAATGCTGATACTCTGTGGGAATGCGTAAAGGCAAAGTTTGATGACGTTATTGAGTGCTAATGTGTATATTTGTTGTACAGCTTCAAGTTAATTCATGCTAGCACACTGCCTGTTAGCACACACATCACGCAGCGGCGCTGTAATCTTCTCTCTGAAAAACAAACTCCAAGCTTATAGTGGTGGATGGTGGGTCTGTATTCACTTTGTGCTTTTAATTTGATGTTCCTGTCTTAGTTTTCCACAATACAAACTAAATGAGATAAATGACATCACTATGCGACCCCCACCACCACCCCCCCAGGTCCGCGGAGATTTGTGGGAACACGAGCCAGGCCGTGGGTCCAAAAAGGTTGTGGACCACTGCTTTAGGGTGTAAAATAAATACATTACTTACATTCATTTAATAAATGAATTACAAATTAATTATATAGCATTCTTTATATTCTTGCTAATGTGAAATACCCCCGCAACCCTCGTCAGGACAAGCAGCACAGAAGATGGATGGACGGATGATATGAAATGCACTACTTTTAAAAATTGACCAGACACATTAGGTGAATTTGCAGGTGAAGTTTGGGTGTCAACAATCCTACTTGGTATCGAATTGAAAACAAAATCAGTGGTATCGCACATTACTACCTTCTTCAACTACTTCTGACATGACTGTTCGAGCCAAAATAGTTTGTTTATAACTGTGCTTTCTTTGCACTTCTTGGTGTGATCAGTAGCGGGTGCTAAGTTACACTGTTGGGGGGTATAAATCAAGGCTGTGAAGTGGTCCATCATGATCTGGGGTGCTTTTTCATTCGGTGGTGCAGGGTCGTGAAGCGGCGGATGCTTACGTGCAGATGTTGCAGCGGGCATCCCTCATGACTGAGGGCCCTCGTCTGTGTGGTACCAGCTGGGTTCTTCAACAGGACAACGCTGCAGGTCACAATGCTGGCTTGACCAAGGACTTCTTCAGGGAGAATAACATCACTCTTTTGGACCATCCTGCATGTTCCCCTCATTTAAATCCCATAGAGAACATTTGGGGATGGATGGCAAGGGAAGTTTATAAAAATCGTGAGAAGGGACTTACATTTCACAGGTAGGTAAATGCTTATAAATAATAAAAATAATTAATAAAATAGATACTTTAAATCTGTAAGCATCTTTTCATCTAAGTAGTTGTAAATGAGCCCTTATTCTCCTTTAGATTTCCACACTGCAATGCTCAACTTCTAAAGCAATGGGTAGTAAATATGCGGAGAGACAGGTGGATTCCTGCAGCCAGATCGCAACTCTGTTCAAGTCATCACGATTTGTGCAATTAATAGCAGCATAAGACGGCATCTCGAACTCCTCTTAGTTCTGAGGCTTTCTTGTTTTGGGTGAAACAACATGGCGACTTCTACACTTCCGGCGGCTTCAAGCCTCCAATCCGCAGCAAACGATCGGGGCCCTTCCAGTTATAGAGTTCAGTGGTCATCGCCAATGAGCTAGCCAGATATTTAATACAAATCAGTGCTACCGACCCGTTTCTTCCTCGCAAACGCCACAATCTGGACCAATGAGATGAGCCGTCATGCTCACGTGTGAGGGTGCTGTTACCTCATTGGTCACAGAGCAGGAAAACACTGGCATAAGTGGGCCTTAACGGCGCCTTGTCATTCAATAATTACGTTGACATTTTACGAATTTTGGATTCGCACGGTAATACAGAATATGTCAATCACGGAATTTAAAACGTGTTCGTAGTAACAGTATCACTTTATACCTCTATAACTGTGCAGTAAGGGATGCACAAATGCTTAAGATGGAAAATAAAGGATGAATTTCCACCCGATTTTCGCTAAGTGTAGGCACGCTATGACCGGAAGTGCGTGCCGTAGCCTCACATAGATTTGCGAGATAAAGCAAAAATGTGTGTTCTACTCTAATAATAATAATATATATGAGATAACGCAAAATTTTGCGAGCTCTCGCAAAAAAAATCCTCCTTTTCTCCATGTCCCCCCGGGGCTCCTTAACAAAGTACAACGGACTATTGGGTGATAGAATGTAGTAATTTATAAGTACATATATGTACACACACATACAGAAAATGAATGGATACACGTATAAATATGGGAGGGTTATAGGGAGCCCTGGTTCCCACTCCAATGCAGAAGGTGGCGGTAATGCGACTTTTCCTTGAGTGCCACCCGCCATAAACAACAAGAAGAAGAACCGCACTGCATTGTTCGGCTTGAGGGGAAACTGCAAGGTTTGTTGACGTCTGCTGAATGTCGACGCTAGCTTGTTTTTGTTGTAACAAGTCAAAAACATAGTGTAAACGTGTTGTGTTATTAACTGTCACAATCGTTCACGCGATCGCTTCGGGAATAAAAAGGATGGGGTGAGATTTTTCTTATTTCTAACGGGAAGCAAAGCCAAGGAGCTAGCATATAGTAGGCCGCTAGCGTGAGCCAAGCTAGCTGAGCACAGCCAAGAAAGTATCGTGTTTGGGGGAATAAAACACGTTGTCTGTTGAGTTTGAGTGATTTGTAAGCTCAAGAATGAACGAATGAACCGTGATCAATGTACACAGTTTTAAAAGTAATAAGGGGAGTGTGTGTTTTTCAGGGAGACCTGCTAATGAAATGGATGAAAGCCATCCAGACTGGGCACCCTCATTACATCTCGGACACGCGGAGGTGAAAGCTGCAGATAACGAGAGACTACAGATGACATTGCACGAGGAGGAACTTTCTCCAACAAGAGAGGAGAACGAGCAACAACTGGAAGATGTTTGCAAGACTCAAGTTGTGCTGCACATTGAAGGTATGTTTCATGTTCACTAACCTTCTTCCCTCGTCTCAGCTTTCTGCCCTCTATCTGATCAACAAATGTGGAAATTCAACACTTTTTACTCATTACATGTTAAAAATCATACAGAAAATACATAAATTTGAGAGAAAGGGGATTTACCGCAGTCTTGAGGAGTCCAGCACCTGTATCTTTTGCAAAATGTCAGTCTGTCCCTGATGTTTTTCCTGAAGAGAAGTAGCTTCTATGTGCCCTTCTTGATGCCTGGCCATCTTCCAAAAGTTTTTCCAAAAGCACTGGTGGTTCCCCGATCCCACAGCTAATTCAACTTTCAGAGACAGTCCAGATGCTTGCTGGACTTTTTGGGGTGCCCTGATGCCTTCTTCCCCTGGAAAATACTACACAGCACTGCAGGGCATGGTTGGGGCACACAGATGTTTCAAATTAGCTGCTGACAACAGTTTTGCTGAAAGAAACTAATATGAAACTACCAAGAACCCATCATTAAAACGAAATAGCGTCCACAATAATTCCTGTTTGTGTCCTGCAGACACCCAGCAGCTGATTGGTCGTCAAGAAGACTGTCCCCTTCAGCCACAGGGGGAGCAAAAGCCTATTAAAGAGGAAGAGGAGGAGCCACAGCCTTCATTTGTTAAAGTGGAAGAGGACAAGCTCTCGATCACTCAGGAGGAAGAGTGTCTTCTAGGACCAGAGGAGGCTGATCTCTCCAGGTTGCAACTGACTGGTGTTTCTGTGAAGACCGAAGACGATGAAGACAAACAACCTGAGTCCTGTCAGCTTCATCATAGTCCAAGTGAGGAGAAGAGAGAGGCGGAGCCTTCAAGCAGCAGCTCAGCACAACACATGACAACAGAAGCTGATGGAGACCACTGTGGAGGATCACAAGCAGACAACCTGTTAGCTCCACTGTCAGATAGTGACGACACAACGTCTCACTCTCCTGAAGATGAAGACAGGGACTACAACCAAGAATCTTTGAGCAGCGATACAGACTGTGAAGATGATATGACGACTCACACTGACAACAAACACTCAGAATGCTCTAAAAAGAAGACTGAAAAAAAAACTTTTACCTGCTCGGTTTGTGATAACAGTTTTTCTTGTAAGAATGATTTGACACGACACATGAGAACGCACACAGGAGATAAACCTTTTACTTGCTCAAAATGTTCATTTTCTGTCAGGCATTCCCACTGTCATGCCCTCCTGATGGCTAAAGCTAAGAAGCTTTCTCTTTTTGAACGTAGTCGGATTGTGGAGCTGCATAAGCAAGGCCTCTCGCAGCGTGCCATTGCTGCTGAGGTTGGGCGTAGTAAGACAGTCATTCAAAATTTTTTGAAAGATCCTGAGCATTATGGAACAAAAAAGTCAAGTGGTAGACCTAAAAAAATCACACCTGCGCTGAGCCGGAGGATCCGATTGGCTGTCCATCAAGACATAGGGTGGTCTTCGTCCCAAATTAAGGCCCTTACTGGTGCCGACTGCAGCGCAATAACCATCAGACGCCATCTGCGGGAAAAGGGTTTAAAAAACAAAAAATGAATTCAAGACTCAAAAGTGCCCGTTTGGACTTTGCCAGGGAGCATCAAACATGGGACATTGAAAGGTGGAACAAAGTTTTATTCTCTGATGAGATAAAATGGAACCTTGACGGTCCAGATGGCTTCCAGCGTTACTGGCATGACAAGGAGATCCCACCTGAGATGTTTTCTACCCGCACAGTGGAGGGGGGTCCATCATGGTCTGGGTTCATTCAGTGGAACACTGGAGCTTCAGGTGGTGCAGGGTCGTCAAACGGCGGGGACTTATGTGCAGATGTTGGGGCGGGCATCCCTCATGACCGAGGGCCCTCGTCTGTGTGGTAACAGCTGGGTTCTTCAACAGGACAACGCTGCAGGTCACAATGCTGGCTTGACCAAGGACTTCTTCAGGGAGAATAGCATCACTCTTTTGGACCATCCTGCATGTTAAATCCCATAGAGAACATTTGGGGATGGATGGCAAGGGAAGTTTATAAAAATGGCCATCAGTTCCAGACAGTCGATGCCCCTGGTGAAGCCATCTTCACCACTTGGAGCAATGTTCCCACTAGCCTCCTGGAAACACTGGCATCAAGCATGCCCAAAGCCATTTTGGAAGTGATGAACAAGAACGGTGGAGCTCCTCATTACTGAGTCCTACTGAGAACATTTGTTGTTCTGGTTTGGAGAGTTTTTTTTTTTTTTTGAGCGATGGTCTTAAACTCTTGATCAGCTGACAAAAAAACCATTTGTTTTCAATAAATGACTTTTTCAAAATGCTTTTTGTCGCACTCCCCCTTCTTGCTTTTGAATATTGTAGCTCTACTTAAAACCTCATTAAGATTCAAATGTGCAAAATGCAAATTTTAGCAATTTTTCAACCGATCTTAAGCTTTTGATCAGGATGTTTTTGTTGTTATAAGCACCTTTTTATGAGTTACAGTACAGTATGTTAGTCTGGTGGCAACAATGTTTTAATATGTTAATATGAATATAAGACATTTCATGCCAATGTGTGCTCTCTGTATTATGTACAGCATTTAAAGACAACTCAGGAAAGTTACTGCTGTTAATTAAACTAGTTTTGGGGAGTTCGTTTTTCATGTGGCTTTCCTTTTTTTAGGAGACGTGCATGAAACGTATTCAAGTTGCTGTAAATTTTATATGTTGTGCACAGTTATGTCTGCTCCCTCTTTCTGCATGTTTTGTTTAAAATTCTTCAGTCGCCTTCTGGACTGGTGAGGAGAGGAGACGTGTGCATGAAGCTTATTCCGGTTGCTGTACATTTTATTTGTTGTGCACAGAGAATAAACGCCCCCTCTGGCGGGCAAGAAAACTGCAGCTGTCTCCTAGTCACTCACAAACGTCAAAGAACACAACGGAGAATCTATTTTTAGCCATTGTCAGCACCGACCGGCTATATACACTGCTCAAAAAAATGAGAGGAACACTTGGAAAACACATCAAATCTAAACTGCGGGGAAAATGAGCTTGAATATGTTTCCTGATAATAAGTGGGTGATGTATTAGTAACAAAATGATGCCACATCATTTGATAGAAATGAAAATGATCACCCTATAGAGGGGGGAAATCGAAGACATCCCAAAAATGAAAGTGAAAAAATGATGCAGCACACTGGTCCATTTTGCTAAAATGTCATTGTAGCAACTCAAAATGATTCTCAGTAGTTTGTGTGGCCCCCACGTGCTTGTACGCATGCCTGACAACGTGGGGGCATGCTCCTAATGAGACTACGGATGCTGTCCTGGGGGATCTCCTCCCAGATCTGGACCAGGACATCACTGCGGTACCTGGACACATGGAGGAGATTCCAGGAGACAGGTAGTTACTCCAGGAGAGCTGGACAGGGCCGTAGAAGGTCCTTCAACCCTCAGCAGGATCGGCAGATAGATGCTAACGAGCCAGTATCAGAGTCGTTCATACCCAACTCAGGGAGCGACACTTCCCTTTTATCGGAGGTGCTAATAGCAGGAGAGGATTAGACCACTACTCCGCCCAGGCTTAGTGTAAGGAACCAATAGAAGGAGGGTGTTGGCACACCAATTCCGCCCACACTTACTGTATTTAAGGCCTAGGCTACCAGCAATTATTAGTTCGCTGACGAAGCTCTTCGGATGAGGAGCGAAACGTCCGACACCTTCTTCACAGAAGTACAGATGACGTCTCAAGAAGCCTTTCCCTCGATGGACAACTCCTGTACGACTGAGAGCCTACACAGACGCATCCTATGGAGGGTATCAATGATGGTCTTCTGGCCAGTTGTCATGTCTGCAGTCTTCCCCATATTGAACCAAACTGAAGCTATTTAATGACACCTGGGGAAGCCTGTGCAAGTGATTTGAGTTTAGTAGATGATTAGTGTGTGACACTCAGTTTAAAACATTCATGCCCTCCAAAATTTGGGTTGATTTCTTCACAGTATTCTAATTTTTTGAATTCCTGTTTTCGTGGGTTTAATGAGCTGGAAGCCCAAATTATGTAAAAATAAACAAATAAATACTTGAAATCGTTTAAATTGTGGGCCCTGAATCTATAATCTATGAAAGTTGAACTTTTTGAATGGAATTATGAAAATTAAACAACTTTTCCATGACATTCAAATTTTTTGGAAAGGGTCTGTATATATATAGCGGCCACTAGAGGGAGACTGCAAAAGTGGCTGCTATAGACAAGCGGCCTCTACAGACAGGTTGGCGACCATTTTGAATGTTGACCAGTAGAGGGAAAAAAAAGAAAAAAAAGGGGTGGGGGGAAATGAATGTTGACCAGTAGAGAGCACTGTGGGACTGCGGATAAAAGTTGTACAGCACTGCTAGGCTTGTTATTATCCACGACCCACAGAACAAAGCTGTGCTAGTAATGTCTTACGCTTGTTTTTAATATTTTACTTTTTATACGGCAGAGTGTCATTACTGCTTTAGTTCATCAGGAAGTGACGGGAAGTGAAGGTGGGCGTCCCGAGCAGGAGAGCTGGGCTCAGTGCTAGCTGTGAGTTTGGAGAGAGTTGGGAAGTGTGTTTATGTTGGCGTGGATGTAAAGTCCTGCAGTGTTCTCCGCTGTTAATAAAGCCATTAAAGTGCATCGGCGACATGAGTCTCTCCTTCCCCACAACAAGCGGCATTACAGTATTGACCAGTGCACACCAGAAAATAAACGGTGTCATTTCTTACAGGCATTGGCTGGACAGCTATGTAGTGGGGCTTGTTTAACCTTTGCCTTGTGGGCAAGCAGGAAGGAGAGACGATGCTGAGAGATGTGTGTGTGTTCTGAGCTGCTGTCTGGTGGCCGCGTTCAAGAAATAAAGTTGGCAGAAGCAACAGGAGAAGTTTCCTTCTTTGCTTCGGAGCTGAATAACACTGACAAGTTAACAGACTAGTAGCGAACGGAAAAGAAGACGGCTTTTTTGTGTCGAATACAGAAGATGAGGACTTTGATGGATTTGTGGATGAGGATTGATGAAAAATAACGTGAGTACATTCTAAAATACTTCAATTAAGTACAACCAAACTCAGTTTTGCTCCCGCTGCCGCATGCATGCTAGCGTATTTTTTTTTTTATTGTAGCGTCGCTGGGAGCACGTCCTGTTCCCAGCCTATTTTGCGGTAATGTTTTGGTGCAAATGCTCTTAAAGTTACATGTTTGACCAGGAAATAGCAAGCTCAAAAGAAGACGGCTTTTTTATGTGGAACAACTGACAGTTTGTGTGGATCTTGTGAATGATTGTGACTGAGCTAGGACTCAGTAATTAAAGTCTACACACGACGGCTTCATTGATTGAAAAACCAAACTTTTTCGTGCATGAAGCTTCTACTTGAGTTGGTAATTTGGCCGTGAGATGACCAAACATCACTTTCAACGCCATCACCCGACACATGTTGGTGTGTTCACGGCATTTTCACACTGGTAAGTTTGAATCAAAGCATGTGTTTTGCTCTTTCACACCTAGCATTTAGTAGGCCGCTAGCGTTAGCCAAGCTAGCTGAGGGCACCGAACAAAGTACCGTGTTTTGGGAATAAAACACGTTGTCTGTTGACTTTGAGTGATTTGTAAGCTCAAGAATGAACGAAAGAACCGTGATCAATGTACACAGTTTTAAAAGTAATAAGGGGAGTGTGTGTTTTTCAGGGAGACCTGCTAATGAAATGGATGAAAGCCATCCAGACTGGGCACCCTCATTACATCTCGGACACACGGAGGTGAAAGCTGCAGATAACGAGAGACTACAGATAACATTGCACGAGGAGGAACTTTCTCCAACAAGACAGGAGAACGAGCGACTACGACAACAACTGGAAGATGTTTGCAAGAGTCACTACACATTACTACACATTGAAGGTATGTTTCATCTTCACTTCTACCCTCGTTTCATGTTTCTGCCCTCTATCTGATCAGGAAATGAGAAAATTCAACAATTTTTACTCATTACATGTTAAAATCATACAGAAAATACATACATTTCTGAGAAAATAGTTTTACTGCAGTCTTGAGGAGTCCAGCTCCTGTATCTTTTGCAAAATGTCAGTTTGTCCCTGATGTTTTTCCTGAAGAGAAGTAGCTTCTATGTGCCCTTCTTGATGCCTGGCCATCTTCCAAAAGTTGTTCCAAAAGCACTGGTGGTTCCCCGATCCCACAGCTAAATCAACTTTCGGAGACAGTCCAGACGCATGCTGGGGCGCCCTGATGCTTTCTTCACCTGGAAAATACTACACAGTACTGCAGGGCATGGTTGGGGCACACAGATGTTTCAAATTAGCTGCTGACAACAGTTTTGCTGACAGAAACTAATATGAAACTACCAAGAACCCATCATTAAAACGTAATAGCGTCCACAATAATTCCTGTTTTGTCCCACAGACACCCAGCAGCTGATTGGTCGTCAAGAAGACTGTCCCCTTCAGCCACAGGGGGAGCAAAAGCCTATTAAAGAGGAAGAGGAGGAGCCACAGCCTTCATTTGTTAAAGAGGATGAGGATGAACTCGCGATCATTCAGGAGGGAGAGTGTCTTCTAGGACCAGAGGAGGCTGATCTCTCCATGTTGCAACTGACTGGTGTTTCTGTGAAGACCGAAGACCATGAAGACAAACCACTTGAGTCCTCACAGCTTCATCATAGTCCAAGTGAGGAGAAGAGAGAACCTTCAAGCAGCAGCTCAACACAACACATGACAACAGAAGCTGATGGAGACCACTGTGGAGGATCACAAGCAGACAACCTCTTAGCTCCACTGTCAGATAGTGACGACACAACGTCTCACTCTCCTGAAGATGAAGACAACCAAGAATCTTTGAGCAGCGATACAGACTGTGAAGGTGATATGATGACTGACACTGACAACAAACACTCTGAATGCTTTAAAAAGAAGACAGGTAAAACACGTTTTAACTGCTCAGTTTGTGATAAAAGATTTTCTTGTAAGAATAATTTGACGCGACACATGAGAACACACACAGGTGATAAACCTTTTACTTGCTCACACTGTTTTAGAAGTTTCATTCAAAAGGTACAAATGGTATTGCATATGAGAACACACACAGGAGATAAACCTTTTAGTTGCTCAGAATGTGGTAAAAGTTTTGCACAAAGGGTACATATGATATCGCACATTAGAATACACAAAGGAGAAAAACCATTTCCCTGCTCAGACTGTGGTAAAAGTTTCGCACAAAAGGGAGCTTTGACATCACATATGAGAACACACATCGTAGAAAAACCTTTTAAGTGCTTAGATTGTGGTAAAAGTTTTGCACAAAAGGGAAATTTAGAATCGCATATGAGAATACACACAGGAGAAAAACCTTTTACCTGCTCAGACTGTGGTAAAAGCTTCAATCACAAATTAAACATGATAAAACACATGAGAACCCACACAGGAGAAAAACGTTTTAGTTGCTCAGAGTGTGGGAAACGTTTCACTCACAAAGTAGATGTGATGAAACACACGAGAACACACACAGGACAGACGTTTTAGTTGCTCAAATTGTGGTGACACATTTGATCGGAAGTCCTCTTTGAAAAGCCTCATGCAGAGTAACTGATGGTCTATTGTTGTTAAAGATATTTTATTTGACTGTATGCCGTAATTGCTGAATGCAGTAACTGCAGAAGTCACTTCCTGTTTGATTACGTCCAGATTCGGTTCAGAAAGTAGTGCTTTGATTCTTTTTACTGACTTTTGATTCACTCATATTTTTGAGTCACTCGTCAGAGAGCGCATGGTTTGATTTGATTTTGCTCAAATGATTGTATCTAATGAAAGGAAATAATGATATTATGTTATTGTTACATTGCCTTATATTGTATTCTATAGTCAGGGTTTCCGTGAAATAAAAGCCGCCACACTTTGGAAATTAAGTTTTTCTTCTTTTTTTATTTTATTTTGTTTTACGTGAAACCAATTTTAAGTCATACATTGTATGATTTGAGATATATGCGATGTCAGGGGTGCCCATTCCTCGATCACTTTGTCATGACATCTACAACAACAGAGTGCTCCTATCTTATAGATATTTTTTGCAGCAGATTCCTGAAAGCAGCGGGGCGCTCAGTCAGCTGACATTAAGCACCCTGCTGATTCATTGAGAATCAGTTCAGTATGGCCCAGCCCTATCAACTGTATTTCTCTACCTGTCATCTCTAAATTAAAAACAAAGTCCCCCTAATATATTTTTTTGATACTGTATTTTATTGTGGACATTGAATCGTGATACATGGGCCACACAGTGGTCTAGTGGTTAGCATGTTGGCCAACACAGTCACAGTCGAGATCGGGAAGATCTGGGTTTGATTCTCCGTTGGGCATTTCTGTGTGGAGTTTGCTCCGAGTACTCCGGTTTCCTCCCACATTCCAAAGAAAACATATACACACACAGAAAACATATATCCACACAAAAACCATTCACACTGTGAGCGTGAATGTGTGCTGCATCATTTTTTCACTTTCATTTTTGGGGTGTCTTTGATTTCCCCCCTCTATAGGGTGATAATTTTCATTTCTATCAAATTATGCAGCATCATTTTGTTACTAATACATCACCCACTTATTATCAGGAAACATATTCAACATCATTTTTCCCCCAGTTTAGATCTGATGTGTTTTCCAAGTGTTCCTTTATTTTTTTGAGCAGTGTATATACAGACCCTTTCCAAAAAATTAGAATGTCATGGAAAAGTTATTTAATTTCCATAATTCCATTCAAAAAGTTAAACTTTCATAGATTATAGATTCAGGGCCCACAATTTAAACGATTTCAAGTATTTATTTGTTTATTTTTACATAATTTGGGTTTCCAGCTCATTAAACCCACGAAAACAGGAATTCAATAAATTAGAATACTGTGAAGAAATCAGCCCAAATTTTGCAGGGCATGAATGTTTTAAAGTGAGTGTCACACACTAATCATCTACTAAACTCAAATCACCTGCACAGGCTTCCCCAGGTGTCATTAAATTGCTTCAGTTGGGTTCAATATGGGGAAGACTGCAGACATGACAACTGGCCAGAAGACCATCATTGATACCCTCCATAGGATGGGTAAGCCACAAAAGTTCATAGCTAAGGAGGCTGGTTGTTCACAGAGTGCTGTGTCCAAGCATATCAATGGAAAGTCTGGAGGAAGGGCAAAATGTGGCAGGAGAAGATGCACCAGCAAAAGAGATGACCGTGGGCTTCAGCGGATTATCAAACAGGGAAGATTCAAGAATCTGGCAGAGATCCAGAAAGAGTGGAATGAGGCGGGAGTCACAGCTTCAAAAACCAGCACATTCAGACGCATCCGGGAGATAGGCTACAACTGTCGGGTTCCTCGGGTCAAGCCACTTGTGAACCTGAACCTGAGCCAACGTAGGAAGCGTCTCCACTGGGCCAAGGAGAAGAAGGACTGAACTGTTGGCCAGTGGTCCAAGGTCCTCTTTTCCCATGAAAGTAAAGTGTGCCTTTCATTTGGGAATCAAGGTCCAAGGGTTTGGAGGAAGACGGGTGAGGAACAGAACCCAAGCTGCCTGAGGTCCAGTGTGAAATATCCACAGTCCGTCATGATTTGGGGTGCAATGTCCGGTGCAGGTGTTGGTAAACTCTGCTTTCTTAAATCCAAGGTCACCGCAACAGTCTACCAGAATGTTTTAGAGGACTTCATGATTCCTTCTGCTGAGGATCTGTATGGAGATGCAGATTTCATCTTCCAGCAGGACCTGGCCCCTGCCCATACCGCCAGAAGCACCAAAACCTGGTTTGATGCCCATGCCATCACAGTGCTTGACTGGCCAGCCAACTCACCGGACCTAAACCCCATTGAGAATCTATGGGGTATTCTCAAGAGGAAAATGAGGGGCACCAGACCCAACAACAAAGAAGAGCTGACAGCAAGCATCAAGGAAATCTGGGCTTCCATAACTCCCAGGCAATGCCACACGCTGATTGCTTCAATGCCACGTGGCATCGAGGCAGTGATTAAGGCAAAGGGATTCCCAACCAAGTATTGAAGATTGACATATCGTTTTGAAAGTACCATATTTTGATTGATTTGATGTGATCCTAATTTATTTCTTTTTTTCCTGCAAAAACTGAGAAGTAAATGGTGATTTCTTCACAGTACAGTCAAACCTGTCTTAGCGCCACCTTTATAGAACGGCCACCTGCCTATAGCGGCCACTGAAAAATCCCCCGCAGCAAATTTGCATGTTATAGACCCTGTGTATAGCAGTCACCTGTCCAACGTGGCCAGCGGCCACCCATTTTGTCTCCCTTGGTCAATATCTGACCGCATATAGTGGCTAAATTACCGACTCAAGTAGAAGCTTCATGCACGAAAAAGTTTAGTTTTTCAATCAATCAAGCCGTCGTGTGTAGACTTTAATTACTGAGTCCTAGCTCAGTCACAATCATTCACAAGATCCACACAAACTGTCAGTTGTTCCACATAAAAAAGCCGTCTTCTTTTGAGCTTGCTATTTCCTGGTCAAACATGTAACTTTAAGAGCATTTGCACCAAAACATTACCGCAAAGTAGGCTGGGAACAGGACGTGCTCCCAGCGACGCTACAATAAAAAAAAAAAACATACGCTAGCATGCATGCGGCAGCGGGAGCAAAACTGAGTTTGGTTGTACTTAATTGAAGTATTTTATTGTATTGTATTGTATGTACTTTATTTATCCCACAGCGGGGAAATTTACTTGTTACAGCAGCAAGCAAGCAAGACAAGTCAAGAGAACAGTAAAGTAAAGTAAAGTAAAGCATCGTGACTACAACATGGTTCAGGTGGTGCAGGTGTTGTAGAGCCTGACAGCGGTCGGTATGAAGGACCTGCGGAGCCTCTCCTTCTTACACCGTGGGTGTAACAGTCTGCTGCTGAAGGAGCTGCTAAGGGAACCCACAGTGTCATGTAGCGGGTGAGAGGTGTTGTCCATGATGGATGTCAGCTTAGCCAACATCCTTCTCTCCCCCACTTCCTCCACGGAGTCCAGAGGACCGTCCAGGACAGAGCTCGCTCTCCTGATCAGCCTATTGATCCTGCTCCTGTCCCTGTCCGTGCTGCCCCCTCTCCAGCAGCCCACAGCATAGAAGATGGCTGAGGCCACCACAGAGTCATAAAAGGTCCGTAAGAGAGTCCTGCACACACCAAAGGACCTCAGTCTCCTCAGCAGGTGGAGGCGACTCTGGCCCTTCTTGTAGAGGGCGTGGGTGTTGACGGACCAGTCCAGCTTGTTGTTAAGGTGAACACCCAGGAATTTGTAGCTGTCTACCAACTCTATGTCCGCTCCCTGGATGTTCACCGGTGTGAAGTGAGGTGTTTTCCTCTGGAAGTTAATGATCATCTCCTTTGTCTTGCTGGTGTTGAGCTGCAGCTGGTTAAGATCACTCCAGCTGACAAAGTCCCTGATGACCGTCCTGTATTCCAGATCATTCCCCTCTGAAACACAACCAACAATGGCTGTGTCATCGGAGAACTTCTGGATGTGACACTGTGTGGAGTTGTGTGTGAAGTCCGAGGTGTAGAGGGTGAAGAGGAAAGGGGAGAGCACCGTACCCTGAGGGGCACCTGTGCTGCAGAGTACCATGTCAGACACACAGTGATGGAGCCTCACATACTGTGGTCTGTTGGTGAGGTAGTCTATAACCCATGCAGTCAGGTGTTGGTCTACTCCCACACTCTCCATCTTCACTCTGAGTAGTGCCGGCTGGATGGTGTTGAAGGCACTGGAGAAGTCAAAAAACATGACCCTCATAGCGCTCCCGCTGTCCTCCAGGTGTAGCAGTGATCTGTGCAGCAGGTAGATCACTGCGTCGTCCACTCCGATCCGAGGCCGGTAAGCAAACTGCAGGTGGTCCAGCTGAGTGCCCACCAGGGGTCGCAGGTGCTGCAGGATAATCCTCTCCATGGTCTTCATCAGGTGAGAGGTCAAGGCAACAGGCCTGAAGTGGTTAGGCTCCTTGGGACGCGGTGTCTTTGGGATCGGGACCACACAGGAGGTCTTCCACAGGGCCGGGACTTTCTCCAGGCTCAGGCTGAGGTTGAACAAGTGCCTGAGAACTCCACAGAGCTGGTCAGCACAGTCCTTGAGGATTCTAGGGCTGATGCCGTCCGGTCCCGGGGCCTTCCTTGCCTTGATCTTCCTCAGCTGACTTCTCACCTGATCATCAGTTATGGAGAGGGGAGTAGAGGATGGCTGGGATGTGGATGTGGGGGTGAAGAGTGGTGAGTTGGTAGGGGAGGGAGGGAGGGCAGACTCAAATCTGTTAAAAAACACGTTGAGTTAATCTGCCCAGATCTTGTCCCCACTGGCTTGGTCTCTCCCCACTCCTTTACCATGGCCTGTGATGGTCTGCAGGCCTCTCCAGACTTCCCTAGCATTATTCTCCTCCAGCCGCTTCTCCAGTTTCCTCCTGTAGCAGTCCTTCCCCTTCCTGATCTTGTGCCGGAGTTCCCTCTGGACTCTGCACAACTCCTCCTTGTCCCCTGAGTTGAAGACCCTCTTCTTCTTGTTTAGCAGGTCCTTAATCTCAGAGGTCACCCAGGGTTTGTTGTTGGGAAAACACCGCACCAACTTGGAGGGCACAGTGTTCTCCACACAGAAGTTGATATAGTCTGTGATGCAGTGCGTCATGCTGTCAACGTCACTGCCATGGGGACTACAGAGCGCTTCCCAGTCTGTTGTCTGGAAGCAGTCTCTGAGCCTAGCACTGCTCTCCTCAGACCACTGCTTCACAGGCCTCTTCACAGGGGGTTGTCTATTCACTACTGGAGTGTAGTCTGTGACGAGATGGACGAGGTTGTGATCAGAACGACCCAGCGGGGGGAGGGGGGATGAGGTGTATGCATCCTTGATGTTTGCATACAAGAGGTCCAACGTTTTATTGTCTCTAGTGTGGCATTTGACATACTGGGTGAAGGTGGGAAGAGCAGAGGACAGGGAAGCATGATTGAAGTCACCGGAGATGAGGAGGAGGGATTGGGAGTGCTGGTTCTGAAGTTGAGAGACGATGGTGTGGATCTGCTCTATAGCTGCAGCAGCGACCCCTGAGGGGGGGATGTACACAGTCATAGCAATAACATGTGAAAACTCCCTCGCAAGGTAGTACGGCCGCATGCTAACCGCTAACAGTTCCACATCTCTGGTGCACAGTTGCTCCTTCACACAGATGTGTCCCGGGTGGCACCATCTATCATTCACAAACACAGCGATTCCCCCTCCCTTCTTCTTACCGCTCTCCGTTGCATTCCTGTCCGCTTGTACCAACTGGAATCCGTCCAGTGTGACATGTGAATCCGGAGAAAGCTCACTCAGCCACGTCTCCGTGAAGCACATGGGGCTGCATTCCCGGTACTCCCTCTGCAGTCGGGTCAGCGCCGTTAGCTCTTCCATCTTGTTGGGGAGAGATCTTACGTTCCCCATGATGACAGACGGTAGACATGGCTTGTACCGTCTTTTCCGCTTCTTACACTTCACTCCCGACCTGCATCCTCTTCTCCTCCTCTGCAGCTCCTTGGGGATCTCCGGCCTCTCCACGCAGAGAGGGGGTGTGTGGCACAGGGCTAACAGCTGATCCCGAGTGTAAACAATGGAGCCTTGGTTGAATGGGGAGCTGTGGCTGAAGAGGTTTCCCACAGTTGAACTGAAAAGTTGAACTGTTTAGAATGTACTCACGTTATTTTTGATCAATCCTCATCCACAAATCCATCAAAGTCCTCATCTTCTGTATTCGACACAAAAAAAAGCCGTCTTCTTTTCCGTTCGCTACTAGTCTGTTAACTTGTCAGTGTTATTCAGCTCCGAAGCAAAGAAGGAAACTTCTCCTGTTGCTTCTGCCAACTTTATTTATTGAACGCGGCCACCAGACAGCAGCTCAGAACACACACATCTCTCAGCATCGTCTCTCCTTCCTGCTTGCCCACAAGGCAAAGGTTAAACAAGCCCCACTACATAGCTGTCCAGCCAATGCCTGTAAGAAATGACACCGTTTATTTCCTGGTGTGCACTGGTCAATACTGTAATGCCGCTTGGTGTGGGGAAGGAGAGACTCACGTCGCCGATGCACTTTAATGGCTTTATTAACAGCGGAGAACACTGCAGGACTTTACATCCACGCCAACATAAACACACTTCCCAAGTCTCTCCAAACTCACAGCTAGCACTGAGCCCAGCTCTCCTGCTCGGGACGCCCACCGTCACTTCCCGTCACTTCCTGATGAACTAAAGCTGTAATGACACTCTGCCGTATAAAAAGTAAAATATTAAAAACAAGCGTAAGACATTACTAGCACAGCTTTGTTCTGTGGGTCGTGGATAATAACAAGCCTAGTAGTGCTGTACAACTTTTATCCGCAGTCCCACAGTGCCCTCTCCTGGTCAACATTATTATTATTATTCCCCCCCCCCCCCCCTTTTTTCTTCTTTTTTTCCCCCTCTACTGGTCAACATTCAAAGTGGACACCAACCTGTCTATAGAGGCCACCTGTCTATAGCGGCCACTTTTGCAGTCTCCCTCTAGTGGCCGCTATAGACAAGTTTGACTGTATATACATATGTATATGTATGTTTATATGTATATGTATATATATGTATGTGTGTGTGTATATATGTATATACAGTCAAACCTGTCTTAGCGCCCACCTGTCTAGAACGGCCACCTGCCTATAGCGGAGGTGTGCAGAAAATTTACGTGTTATAGACCCTGTTTATAGCGGCCACCTGACTAACGCATTTTGTATCCCTTGGCCAATATCTGACGGCATATAGCGGCCAAAATACCGACTCAAGCAAAAGCTTCATGTGACGGTCACCTGATGCTGCGCCCCGTTTTCTCGCTCTTTCTCTCTCTCTCTCTCTCTCTCCCACAGCTGGGCGTGCAACAGGAGCAGGAACAACTGGACACACCGGCAGCTAATTAATCCTTCCACTACTTAACTCGAAGTAGGGGCTGCTATGAGACGCCGGTTCCTTTTCAGTATAATTACAGTCAAACCTGTCTATAGCAGCCACAAAAGGGAAATGGCAAAAGTGGCCGCTATAGGCAGGTGGCCGTTATAGACAGGTTGGTGGCCATTTTGAATTTGTGCGCGCACATATTAACATGTCTGTGATTAGAAGCTTGTTGTGTTTGCAGATACAGTGGTACCTCTACTTACGAATTTAATTCATTCTGGGAGGAGCTTCGTAACCTGAAACCTTCGTAAGTAGAGACGCCTTTTGAATGTAAATGCGCTAATCCGTTCCAAGCCCCGCAAAAGTATGATATTTTTTTTAATAAATCATAAAAGAGCATCAGAACACGAAACAAATACATGTTAAAATTAGATTACCGCAAAATAAACATAAAACGAGAGGCTCATAATGTAAAAAATCAAAGAATAAAGGAAATAATAAAAATATTCATTTACCTTTTAACTGTCACTTTTTGGCCTCTTTGTTTACTGGTCCAGCAGTGTTTTTGCCTCGCGTTTCTTGAAAAACTGATCCAATGACGTCTGCTTTTGCCGGCTTTTGACAATCCGTCCGACAATCCCCTTTTCATACCTTTCTATTATCTCTTGCTTTGTTTCTATGGCCAGAAAAAGTCTTTTCCTCTTCTTTTCTCCTTGTCCACTTTTCTGCATGTCTTTCTTGGGGTCCATTGTGAATGATAGCTGTTCGTAGTGGTACCATAGACTGTTTACAGAGCGGGACGGGGACACGAAGAGCATGCTGGGATACACGCATACGCACCGGGTTGCCAGGTAGATTTTAGGCGATAGCCAATGGCAGAGCAGCTACAAGTTTGTTTACGTTCGGGAAACTCTGGGAGCGGCGAATAGCAGCGCGTACTGTACTGTATTTTTGACTTTGTATCCTGAAACGCCTTCGTAACTAGAGACAATATTTTCCCGTTCTGGTACTTCGTAACCTGAAAAATTCGTGTGTAGAGACATTCGTAAGTAGAGGTACCACTGTACATATAATTATACTGTTACATGTTGACCAGTAGAGGACACTGTGGGACTGCGGATAAAAGTTGTAAAGAACTACTAGGCTTGTTATTCTACACCACCCACAGAACAAAGCTGTGCTAGTAATGTCTTACGCTTGTTTTTAATATTTTACTTTTTATACGGCAGAGTGTCATTACAGCTTTAGTTCATCAGGAAGTGACGGGAAGTGACGGTGGGCGTCCCGAGCAGGAGAGCTAGGCTCAGTGCTAGCTGTGAGTTTGGAGAGAGTTGGGAAGTGTGTTTATGTTGGCGTGGATGTAAAGTCCTGCAGTGTTCTCCGCTGTTAATAAAGCCATTAAAGTGCATCGGCGACGTGAGTCTCTCCTTCCCCACAACAAGCGGCATTACAGTATTGACCAGTGCACATTGTCTCACACCAGGAAATAAACGGTGTTACTGTCTGCAACAAGCTCCAAAGAAGATGGCTTTTTTATGTGGAACAACTGACAGTTTGTGTGGATCTTGTGAATGATTGTGACTGAGCTAGGACTCAGTAATTAAAGTCGACACACGACGGCTTTGTTGCTGAAAAAACTAAACTTTTTCGTGCTTGAAGCTTCTGCTTGAGTTGGCAGTTTGGCTGCTATATGCGGTCAGATATTGACCAAGGGATACAGGGGACAGGTGACCGCTATACACAGGGTCTATAACACGTAAATTTTCTGCAGGGGATTTTTCAGTTGCCGCTATAGGCAGGCGGCCGTTCTATACAGGTGGCCGCTAAGACAGGTTTGACTGTATATGTATCTGCAAACACAACAAGCTTCTAATCACAGACATGTTAATATGTGCGCGCACAAATTCAAAATGGCCGCCAACCTGTCTACAGCGGACACTTTTGCCGTTTCCCTTTAGTGGCCGCTATAGACAGGTTTGACTGTGACTATGTTTATGTGTATATATATACTGTATATATATATATGTATATGTATCTATGTGTATATATATATATATGTATATGTATGTGTGTATGAATGTATTAACAGTATATGTATATGTATAAAGGCAAGCGGTACAGAAAATGAATGGATAAATGTGAGTGTATTAGGGAGACCTGGTTCACACGCCAATGCTGTAGGTGGCGGTAATGCACCTTTACGTTGAGTGCTACCCGCCAAAAAAAGAAGCACCACAGTGCATTGTGGGCTTGTGGGGGGGAAACTGGAAGGTTTGTTGACACCGGCTGCGTGCTCAACGCTGCCCTTGTTTTTGTTGTTGTGTTGTAACAAGTGAAAAACATGGTGCAAACGTGTTGTGTTATCAACTGCCACAATCGTTCACGCGATCGCTTCGGGAATAAGAAGGATGGGGGGAGATTTTTCTCATTTCCGACGTGGAAGCAAAGCCAAGGAGCTGTGATCTGTGAGCTAACAAAGAGACGCCGAATGGCCTGGATAGCAGCCGTGAGACGACCAAACATCACTTTCAACGCCATCACCCGACACATGTTGGTGTGTTCACGGCATTTTCACACTGGTAAGTTTGAATCAAAGCATGTGTTTTGCTCTTTCACACCTAGCATTTAGTAGGCCGCTAGCGTTAGCCAAGCTAGCTGAGGGCACCAAACTGAGGAGCCCCCTAGGGTACACGGGAGTATGGAGGGAGAAACAATTTTGTGTTCGAATTAATTATTTTTGTTTATTTTTTCAAAAGTCGTTTTTTGTCACCTCTCTGTTACAAATATTGAAATCTGTAATAAAATATGACTCGAGCTTTAATTTGTTACCAAATTCACTTCTTGACCCCAAATATTAAAGACGTTAGAGCAGATTTTATACGGGAAAATAGTGCCTTTGGTCCCCATTGCTTTAACGTTGAGTCAAGACAAAAGCTGTGATCGACCAACAGACCTCGGCGAGTACGACCGTACTACAAAATGTATAGTAAGTGCGGCTGTGGAAATCTGTTTTAAAAGTCAACAGAGTAGCCATTTACATTTTTTGAAACTCAAAAAGCCCACGGAAGAAAATCAAGTGTCATGTTTTTCATGTCAGTGCAGCAGCAGGCTGTGTATTCAAGATTCAAGAGTTTTATTGTCATATGCACAGTAAAACAGGCAGTTATACTATGCAATGATATTCTTATTCTGTTTATTCTCCCAAGAAAAGAAAGAAAACACAAGAAAAAGAATAAGAACATAAGAAACATAAATTCCATCATAACAAACATAAATACCAATAAATTAAGCAACAACAACAGAAGAGACATTAATACAGATAAATAATACAAATAAATGAATAAATAAATAAGTAAATAAATAAAAGTGCTATGAGTGTGTGTTGCGTGCGGCATGTGTGAGTGCTTCGTTGAGAAGCCTGATGGCCTGTGGGTAAAAGCTGTTTGCCAGCCTTGTGGTCCTGGACTTCAAACTCCTGTAGCGTCTGCCTGACGGTCGGAGTGTGAATAATGAGTGTTGTGGATGTGTGCTGTCCTTGATGAGGTTGTGTGTTCTTTGTAGGACTCTAGTTTTATAAATGTCTTGCAGTGAGGGGAGGGCTGCCCCAACAATGTTCTGTGAGGTCTTGATCACCCGCTGGAGTGCCTTCCTATCACGTGTTGTACAGTTACCGTACCAAACAGTGATGGAGGCGGTAAGGACACTTTCCATAGTGCATCTGTAGAAGCAACTCAGGATTGTGGTGGACATGCCAAATTTCCTCAGTCTTCTCAGGAAGTACAGTCTCCTTTGGGACTTCTTCAGAATTTGTTGGGTGTTGTGAGACCAGGTGAGGTCCTCGCTGATGTGTGTGCCAAGGAACTTGAAGGTTTTCACCCTCTCCACCTCAGTCTCATCAATAAACAGGGGTCTATGCGGCTCCTTTTCCCTTGTTCTTGGGTCGATGATCATCTCTTTAGTCTTATCTGTATTGAGAAGGAGATTGTTATCACGACACCAAGCTATGAGGTCCGCCACCTCTCTTCTGTATGATGTTTCAACACCACCAGTGATCAGGCCGATGAATGTAGTGTCATCCGCAAATTTAATGATGCTGGTGTTGTTCTGGGAGGCCACGCAATCGTAGGTGAAGAGCGTGTAGAGGAGCGGGTCCACAGTTGCCAGGATGCTCTTTTTGATGTGGGTCATGACTCATCTTTCAAAGCACTTCATAACAATAGGAGTGAGTGCTATAGGGCGATAGTCATTCAAGCAGGTCACGTTGCTCTTCTTGGGTACGGCACTATGGTGGTGGACTTAAAGCAGGTCGGTACAGATGCTTGTGCAAGCGACAGGTTAGATATGTCAGCAAGCACATCAGCTAGCTCTGATGAGCAAACCTGAAGTGCACGTCCTGAGATGTTGTCTGGGCCTGCTGCTTTTCGTGGGTTTGTTTTGTTCAGAACCCTGCGCACATCAGCTGATGTCACCATGAGAGGTGAGTCCTGTGTGCTCCCCAAGTCCAGCCACCCTCTCTGCTCATCAGGAGTTTGGGTGTCAAAGCGGGCATAGAACTCGTTCAGCTCATCTGGAAGTGTGGTTTGGCTGGACGTGGCTACGCTACTCCGCTGTCGATAGTCTGTGATGTGCTGGAGCCCCGCCCACATGCGCCGAGGGTCTGAGGTGGAATAGTTTTCATTTTCACCCCACACAAAGTACAAGAAATACACCTAGCTATCATCGTTAACCGGAATGTATAACATCCACTCCATATTTGAGAACATGTTTTATAGCCTGATTTTGTTATAAAGAAGCAGCATAGAAAATGTATATGTAAAATGTAAATGATATCTAAATTATCCATATTTTATTTGCTTTTCTATTTACAATCAATGTATCAATATGGAAAATAGGATAATCGAAACACAACATGTAGTATTTCCGGGTCAAAAAATCTCAATCATACTTTCATTAAATTTCATCAGCAGATAGATATTAAAGTAAATGAATATCCGATATACCTTATATCATGTCCTGACACGCCGATCCATGAGTTTGAAAGGCTTAAAGTTGTAGTTAACTTTCCAAGCACTCTTTTAACTTGCTGTGGTCCAACACTAAATATAAATCCAATACGAAATTGAAGATGATAAAGTAATCTACCTAACAAACATGTATACAAATGAAAATACACCCAACATCACAATAAAAAATATCATTTTTAAGGACTCTTAACAGAGCGCACACGCTTAGCATCAGATTTTTGCATTGCTAAAATATGGGTTTTGTAACATTGCTACTCTGTGTTGTACGTATTGTGCAGTAGGGCCGCATCTAACGAGTTTTTTTAATAACCGATTAATCGGTCGATTATTTTTTTCAATTGGATTTTTAAAAAACACTTTTGAATTTCCGTCTCATAGCAGCAGCCCCTTTTAAGAATGCATAATGGGACCTTTTCCCTCCCCAAAATCATAGCAAGGAGGGTGAGGAAGAGAAATTTCTCCGACACCGAAATTGAAGTAGAGAAGTATAAAAAAATCAACTGACAAACATCACAAACACTCTACTGCAAATCATCGAGTCACTGGAGCAGGCTACTACATGTGCATCACCAATAAATAAATAAGAAATAACAAATGAATAAACTTTAGGGACAGTCTTTGCGTTTGGCATCGTCTTATCTGCTCTGGGGCGAGGGGCGGTGCCTTGTTTGATGGCCAAGTTGTGAAGCACGTAGCAAGATGATTTGGCCTGGAGCCATAACAATTTGTAGTTTCACTGTTCCACCACTAGGTTTTGTGCGTACGCATGGTAAGAGTTATGCATAAATGTACGCATTTTCCTACGTACAAGCACAAGTGGATAAATCCCATACTTTGGTTGGGAATGTTCTTACGCGCGCTCTACGCACACGTCTCTGCGGTGGTTTGCATCGCAAGATATTCGAAAGAGGCAAAAATGACGACTGCTCTTTTCCCCGAAGTCTAAGCAGATGTGTGTGACCATCTTGTTTTGCCTGAAACACAAAGATAATTTGGTCTGCTTTTATGGATGACTAAGGAAATTAAAAAATAGTCGCATTTGAGAGGCTGAAATCGGGATATTTGCAGTATATTTTTAAATGAAATGTTTAATCGATAACCGACATAGTTGTCGATTAATTGGATAATTGATTAATCATCGATTAATCATTGCAGCTGCACAGTGCAGTGTAGCACGATGGTGGCATGGAATTCACTTCCAGTTTTTGATTTTTGGAATTACAGTAATTCAGTAACCTCTCATAAAATATTGGGTCTGTATATATTTTCACAAGAATGATTGTCCAATTTGTGTTAGTTTATTTTTATTTTTAATCATTATTTGTATTTTTTTTGTTATTGTTGAGCTGGGTATGTGTACAGTGTTCCCTCGTTCATCGCGGGGCGTAGGTTCCTTTGGAGCCCTATAAGAGACAATCATTCGAAGTGGGCGCAATGCACACTTTGCAATGTTGGGCTCAGCCAAGGAGAGTATATTGTGTGTTTAATTTGGGATCATTGTCGGGGCGTTGTATCATCTTTGAATGTATAGTTACTGTGCATGTATCATTACTTTTTATTGTCTTGCATGTGTGTGGCCTATATTTTAAAAATGGTTTGAAGTCCGCCGACCCGAGGAAGTATAGCTACTCCTTCAATGCATCCGTTTCCCTGTCAGTGAGATGTGAAAAAGATGTCGTGAGCGTGTACTACCCTCGTGGTAATCTATCCATAACCATGAATACATCCCCAAGAAGAAAAATATCGGAAGAAAATAGAGAGTTTATTTGTGAATGGATATATTCCTTTGCCTTCGCTGCCTATGATGCTGGCTTACCCACCCGTGTGCTTGATATGTGAGAAATTAGCAAACAACAGAAAATGTAATGTTGAAAGACATTTTCAAAACAAGCAGTCAGCTTCTTCTGAAAAGTACCCAACTGCAGACGGGCGTAAGGGAACGAGTGCAGAACTGCTACGGAAGGTTGAGCATAGCAAACATACTCTCAAGAAGTGGATGAAGGCTCCAAACTGAACTACAGCTGCTAGCATTGTGACTGCACTGGAGAGAGTCAGGGTGAGGAAGCCGCTCACAGATGGAGAATACATGAAAGAATCGTTCACAAAAATACCAGGGCATCTATTCTCCGAAAAAATAAATTATCTCAGAAAATGAAAGAAATGCCCCTCCCTGCAAAGACAGTCAAGGACAGGACAAATAGAATGACAACAAACATCACTGGTAGGCAAATTGATGCCATTCATTCAGTGCAAGCATATTGAATTGCCTGTGATGAATGAAATGATGTAAAGCAGTGGCTCCCAAACTGTTTACAGTTCCGTACCTCTTCTGACGTACCTGAAGCCATGTACCCTGTACTCCTGCACACCTAAACATAAACCTTTTTATCTTAATTAACTTGAGAAATTGAACATTAAATGGTTCATGAATATTTTGGTAATTCTGGGTCAAAAATTAGCATTTTGCATGGTCAGAGTTTGCTAAAGTTTCACATGAGCACTGATAAATAGATAAGTACTCATCCTACATTTGCTTTATTCCAGGTCTGATGTTGGCATCCTTCCGTTTGAGTGGCTTGAATTTGAGCTTCACTTTTTTATTCCACTCGTGATGGCTGTGGTTTAAGTCTGCATATTTTTTTCATTCCAAATCGAAGGGGAAAGTTTAGCAATCATGACAAAGCAGCATCCGAAGTACAAAATTGTGCCTCCAACGGCACAAATTTCTTTTGATGCGCGATTAACATGCTCACGTCTTGTTTGACCTTCGGCTCACACCGTAGTTTAAGGAAGTAGGGTGACTATGGTGCCAAATATTGAGCAGAAATGGACAAAATCGTCTTCATGCTATTTTGTGGTCATTTGTCATGATACTGTATATGGGCATAAAGTCTGAATCGAACTGTTATGATGCAAAACTAAGCAACTAATTGAAGCAAGTATTCTTTTACCTTTTGTGAGCTACTCAAAATCACTTGGCGAGCTAGGAGACCCCTGTGATAGTATCACCATCATAACGCTGGATTATTATCATTCAACATCATGGATCATTAAACAACTGCACACAAATTGTGTTTTGAGGACAATACATAATTAGTATAATTACACCAAGATAGTGATATTTGAAAAGTATCAGTGAACGTGATATCTACTTCCCCATGGGACAAAAACGAGCTCCGACCTAACCGCATTGCTTGTTTGCTTTAAAAGCAAAATGTCATTGTGGTAAAAAGTCACATTTGGAGTCTGACGGTGATAAGTGAGGCGGATAACTCGAGCTAGCTGGCTAGTTAGATGTGACCATTGACAACTAGGCAAAGCGTGTTAAATAAGATTCAAGAAAAGTTGAACACCAATAGGTTTGGCAAGGAACGAATCAAACACTTGGCATCGATTTGCGTAGCCTGTGTCAAGCTGTCGTACTGAAACCATTGAGATTTTACAGTCTAGTGTTGATTCTCACGGCAATGCGGGACAAAGTGCGTTTGTTGTTGGTTCAAGACGGTTGTTGGCAAACCAACGCGACGAAGCACACATACACATTCATGTCGGGTTTGTGTTGTCATGACATGAACTACGACCTTTTTATTCACAGTGAAAAACAAAAACAACTAGTTGTGGCCGGTTGGGAGGCGGGGGGAGATGAGAGATGGTCTTCACTCTCCAGGTGTCTCCTCTGCCGTTTATGGAAGGCTGGTACCATGTTGCAGCCAATCCAGGGAGCAGGAGTCAGAAAAAGGAACAATACGACCTCAGTCATAACACCAGAAACGGGAGAAAACACCAAAGCTGCTTCACAGACCACAAGGACCACAGTGTCTTAGTGCCCATAGTGGTAGGGACTGCTGGTTCGTGCCAGTGACCATGGTTCCTAGACAGACCACAGAATCTGCTACAATCCCCTCTCCCCCAAATTTGGTCATGGTTGTCTGCCATACATCACAAACAGGAAGCCTTGCCCTACGTTGTTCCACTAATGACATAATTTCTCAGATTCAGTGGCCAACATCAGCTGTCAAACCGCAATGGTGACACTTTAGATACTACAACATTTAGGACGTACATAGTCCAAACTGTGAACATCAGCTAGTAGCAGATGTTTGCATTGAATCTTCAAATTAAGGGCCGCGCATTCGTTCAGTTTCTGACATGACAATGTTTACTTATAGGACAAGCAGTGCACACAAATGAAAGAATCTGATGTATGGCTTATCAATGTATTTCCTTTTGAGTACCAGTACTGAAAGAGACACCAGCTAGGACCGGATGTTAGCAGTTTATTTTTAAAAGACAATCCAAACAACCGCCGTACAGTGGTCGAGTGGTTAGCATGTTGGCCAACACAGTAACAGTCTCGGAAGACCTGGGTTTGATTCTCCCTTGGGCATTTCTGTGTGGAGTTTGCATGTTCTCCCCGTGTGTGTGTGGGTTTTCTCCGGGTACTCCGGTTTCATCCCACATTCCAAAAACATGCATGTTAGGTTAACTGGAAACTCTAGGTGTGAATGTGAATGGTTCTTTGTCGATATGTCCCCTGCCACCATATGTGCTGGCCACCAGTCCAGGGTGTACCCCGCCTGTCGCCCAAAGTCAGCTGGGATAGGCTCCAGCATACCCCGCGACCCCAATGAGTATAGAAAATGGATGGATGGATCCAAACAACCATCACGGATCACTGAAAACTTGTTCCTGTCATAGTATCACTCTAGACCTCTAAAATCATGCAGTAAGTGATGTGCAAATGCTGAAGATGGAAATGAATTTATGCATTTCCAACCAATTTTTGCTATGTGGAGGCAACGCGTTGTCTGCTGACTTTGAGTGATTTGTAAGCTCAAGAATGAACGAAAGAACCGTGATCAATGTACACAGTTTTAAAAGTAATAAGGGGAGTGTGTGTTTTTCAGGGAGACCTGCTAATGAAATGGATGAAAGCCATCCAGACTGGGCACCCTCATTACATCTCGGACACACGGAGGTGAAAGCTGCAGATAACGAGAGACTACAGATAACATTGCACGAGGAGGAACTTTCTCCAACAAGAGAGGAGAACGAGCGACTACGACAACAACTGGAAGATGTTTGCAAGACTCAGGTTGTGTTGCACGTTGAAGGTATGTTTCATGTTCACTAACCTTCTACTTGAGCTTTAAACACACTATTTATGTCTTATTTTTATACAACGCAAATAAGTTATTCATTCAAATTCTACGCCGTCAGAAAGTCGGTAGTTTTTACGAAGGTCATGGCTAGTGAGTGCATTGAGTGGTTTGCTTTGGTGCGGAGTTAGAAAACAGAGTAAGAAATATATATATATATACACAAATATACATATACTTATACAGACCCTTTCCAAAAAATTAGAATGTCATGGAAAAGTTGTTTAATTTCCATAATTCCATTCAAAAAGTTAAACTTTCATAGATTATAGATTCAGGGCCCACAAATTAAACGATTTCAAGTGTTTATTTGTTTATTTTTACATAATTTGGGCTTCCAGCTCATAAAACCCACGAAAACAGGAATTCAAAAAAATTGAATACTGTGAAGAAATCACCATTTACTTCTCAGTTTTTGCAGGAAAAAAAAGAAAGAAATTAGAATCACATCAAATCAATCAAAATATGGTACTTTCAAAACGATATGTCAATCTTCAATACTTGGTTGGGAATCCTTTTGCCTTAATCACTGCCTCGATGCCACGTGGCATTGACACATCCGACACGTCCGACACATTCTTCACAGAAGTACAGATGACGTCTCAAGAAGCCTTTCCCTCGTATGTAAATATATAAATATGTGTTGTGTGTGTGTGTGTGTGTGTGTGTGTATGTATGTGTATGTATATATATATATATATATATATATATATATATGTATGTATGTATGTATGTATGTATGTGTGTGTATATATGTGTGTGTGTGTGTGTGTGTGTGTGTGTATATATTTATATATATGTATATGTATATACAGTCAAACCTGTCTTAGCGGCCACCTTTATAGAACAGCCACCTGCCTATAGCAACCACTGAAAAATCCCCCACCGCAAATGTACATGTTATAGACCCTGTGTATAGCAGTCACCTGTCCAACGCGGCCAGCGGCCACCCATTTTGTCTCCCTTGGTCAATATCTGACCGCATATAGCGTCCAAATTACCAAAAGTTTGGTTTTTCAATCAATGAAGCCGTCGTGTGTAGACTTTAATTACTGAGTCCTAGCTCAGTCACAATCATTCACAAGATCCACACAAACTGTCAGTTGTTCCACATAAAAAAGCCGTCTTCTTTTGAGCTTGCTATTTCCTGGTCAAACATGTAACTTTAAGAGCATTTGCACCAAAACATTACCACAAAGTATGCTGGGAACAGGACGTGCTCCCAGCGACGCTACAATAAAAAAAAACATACGCTAGCATGCATGCGGCAGCGGGAGCAAAACTGAGTTTGGTTGTACTTAATTGAAGTATTTTAGAATGTACTCACGTTATTTTTCATCAATCCTCATCCACAAATCCATCAAAGTCCTCATCTTCTGTATTCGACACAAAAAAGCCGTCTTCTTTTCCGTTCGCTACTAGTCTGTTAACTTGTCAGTGTTATTCAGCTCCGAAGCAAAGAAGGAAACTTCTCCTGTTGCTTCTGCCAACTTTATTTCTTGAACGCGGCCACCAGACAGCAGCTCAGAACACACACACATCTCTCAGCATCGTCTCTCCTTCCTGCTTGCCCACAAGGCAAAGGTTAAACAAGCCCCACTACATAGCTGTCCAGCCAATGCCTGTAAGAAATGACACCGTTTATTTCCTGGTGTGCACTGGTCAATACTGTAATGCCGCTTGTTGTGGGGAAGGAGAGACTCACGTCGCCGATGCACTTTAATGGCTTTATTAACAGCGGAGAACACTGCAGGACTTTACATCCACGCCAACATAAACACACTTCCCAACTCTCTCCAAACTCACAGCTAGCACTGAGCCTAGCTCTCCTGCTCGGGACGCCCGCCGTCACTTCCCGTCACTTCCTGATGAACTAAAGCTGTAATGACACTCTGCCGTATAAAAAGTAAAATATTAAAAACAAGCGTAAGACATTACTAGCACAGCTTTGTTCTGTGGGTGGTGGATATATTCTATCAGTTATTATTAAGCCTCTAGCTTCCTTTTAGTAAGTAAAAACCTTGGTTATGATTGCACTACATTGTCATGTAGACCTACAAAGTACACTTGGAAGAACAAGAGGTGAATAAATGTATTGCAACTGATGTGAAACTGATGAGGGGTAGGATTAAATAAGCTTTGCTTCTTCCTACTCCTTTTTGGACATGCAAAATTGTACTATGTGATGTGCTACTGTTTGACTCATATGCATGTTCAGGATTAAAACCATGAACCATGAACCATGATAATAACAAGCCTAGTAGTGCTGCACAACTTTTATCCGCAGTCCGCAGTGCCCTCTACTGGTCAACATTATTATTATTATTTTTTTCCCTCTACTGGTCAACATTCAAACTGAACGCCAACCTGTCTATAGAGGCCACCTGTCTATAGCGGCCACTTTTGCAGCCTCCCTCTAGTGGCCGCTATAGACAAGTTTGCCTGTATATACATATAGATATATATGTGTATATATATGTGTGTGTGTGTGTGTGTGTGTATGTGTGTATATATATATAAATATATATACATACACACACACATATATACATATGTATATATGTATGTACATATACATATACATTACTGTACATACATACACACACACACACACAAAATAGTCTCTGCCCTATCTGCCCTAAAATGACACCACAATATAAAAGGATAGTTTTTATTTTTTGACTTTTTAAAATGGACTAACCATGGTGTTTATATTATAATAATCGCTTAAAATGATTAATCGAACGATAGAAAAAACAAGGTCGATAATTTTGATGCCTCGATAAATTGACGTGTGCGACATGTACGTATGCCTGTTCCATTTCCTGTTCCATTTCCTGGTCTTGCTGCAGCACACAGGCTGGATGACAAGAGGTTCACTCTGCTTGTGTCTGAGCACATTGGTTGTATGGTCAAATTAAGGGAAAGAGTGAGCCTCCTGTCAGCTATTCAGCGTCTTTTGTCACAGGCGGGGGCTAGCTACATAGTGATTGAATACACTGAGTGTCAGCTAGCAGTTAGCAAGCAAACGCTAATGTGAATGAAAGCACAAAAGCGATAGTTTCTAAAACGAATGCCACAGTTCCAGTGTGGATGTGCTGTGGGGCGGTTGCCGCTTGCTGGGGCGTTTGATCGGCGAAGTGAATGTATAGTGCCGGGCGGTGTGAGCTTGCGGTACCCAGGGTATGTGAAGTGGTGACACCCCACGATTCCTCAGAGGTATATTAGGCATCTTCTGTGCCTCACACAGATACACTACACTTGAGTACCATCCAGTGCCTCAAATTTGACATGACACGGTGATCATTGAATGACAAACATAATGATAATATGGTAAAAAAAAAAAAAAAAGGTTGAAATTATCGATTATTGTCGATAATTTATAGCACAATTATTGACCAGCAAAAATGATTGTGACAGGCCCATATTAATGAAACAATCCTATGAAGGAAAACTTGATGGGCATCCATATCCAGGAAAATACTACACAGTACTGCAGGGCATGGATGGGGCACACAAATATTTCAAATTAGCTCCTGACACCAGTTTTGCTGACAGAAACACAAAAATACCAGGAACCCATCATTAAAACTATCAATAAGCGTTTTTTTTTCCAGTGCACAATAAGAGTCCAGAATAATTCTTGTTTGTGTCCTACAGACACCCAGCAGCTGATTGGTCATCAAGAAGAATGTCCCATTCAGCAGTTGGGGGGGAGCTCCACTTTGGAGCAGGAGGAGCCACAGTCCCCCTATGTTAAAGAGGAAGAAGAGGAGCTCGAGCCGATGCACATTAAAGAAGAAGAAGAGGAGTCACAGCACCCCTGTGTTAAAGACGAAGAGGAAGAACTCTCGATAAGTCAGGAGGGAGAGCATCATCAAGGGCCAGATGAGGCTGTTCTCTCCAGGCTGCCACTGACTGGTGTCTCTGTGAAGACCGAAGACCATGAAGACAAACCACCTGAGTCCTCACAGCTTCATCATAGTCCAAGTGAGGAGAAGAGAGAGGCGGAGCCTTCAAGCAGCAGCTCAACACAACACATGACAACAGAAGCTGATGGAGACCACTGTGGAGGATCACAAGCAGACAACCTCTTAGCTCCACTGTCAGATAGTGACGACATAACGTCTCACTCTCCTGAAGATGAAGACAACCAAGAATCTTTGAGCAGCGATACAGACTGTGAAGATGATATGACGACTCACGCGGACAAACACTCTGAATGCTCTAAAAAGGTAAAGGTAAAAGGTAAAAAACGTTTTAACTGCCCGGTTTGTGATAAAAGATTGTCTTCTAAGAGTAATCTGACACGACACATGAGAACACATACAGGAGAAAGACCTTTTAGTTGCTCAGACTGCGGTAAAAGTTTTGCTGAAAAGGCAAGTATGGTATCACACATGCTAGCACACGCAGGAGAAAAACCTTTTAGTTGCTTAGACTGTGGCAAAAGCTTCACTCAAAATAAAGGCCTGCAAAGACACAGGAGAGCGCATACAGGAGAAAATCTGTTAATTTGCTCAGTATGTGGTAAAAGCTTCACTCAAAATAGAGCCCTGCAATTACACATTAGAACACACACAGGAGAAAAACCTTTTAGTTGCCCAGACTGTGGTAAAGGCTTCACTCAAAAGAGAGACATGCAATTGCACATGAGAACACACACAGGTGAAAAACCTTTCAGTTGCTCAGACTGTGGTAAAAGCTTCACCCGAAAGAAAGGCCTTCAAAGTCACATGAGAATGCACACAGGAGAAAGACCTTTTAGTTGCTTACACTGTGGTAAAGGCTTCACTATAAAGAAAGTGATGAAATTTCACATGAGAACGCACACAGGAGAAAAACCTTTCAGTTGCTCAGACTGTGGCAAAAGTTTTACTCTGAAGACAGCCATGCAGAGACACATGAAAATACATACAGGAGAAAAACCTTTTAATTGCTCCAACTGTGGAAAAAGCTTCATCCAAAAGTCAGATTTGCAATTGCATATGAGAACACACACAGGAGAAAAACCCTTTAGTTGCTCAGACTGTGGCAAACGCTTCATTCAAAAGCAACGCATGCAATTACACATGAGAACGCACACAGGAGAAAAACCTTTCAGTTGCTCAAACTGTGGGAAAACCTTCCTTCGAAAGCAACACATGCAAAGACACATGAGAACACATACAGGATAAAAACATTTTGCTTTCTCAGCCTGTTTTAGAAGTTTAACTACCAAACTAAATTTGGTGTCACATGTGAGAACAGGAGAAAAAATTTGTTGCTCAAATTGTGGCAACACATTTCCTCTGACGTCCTCTTCGAATAGATAGAATAGATGCAGAGTCACTGCTGGTTTACTGTATGTTGTAACTGATGTCTGTATGCCGTCGTTGCAACTGATGAAGCCACTTCCTGTTTGTCCAGATTCGGTCTGGGAAGTCGTGATTTGATTCTTTGAGTTCTTATGAGTCACTCATTGAAGTGAATCAGGTACTTAAGTCTCCCATCACAGAGCCCATGAATTGATTTGACCTTGCTCAAACGACTGCACGTACTATAAGGAAATTACTACATTATTTTGTTTATAGTGTTACATTGTCTTATGTTGCTGTATATTGAGTGTGTTGATACAAATATTTTTTGTGTGCCAGAAATTTTTGTCAGGTGTTTTATTCTGATGACAAACATGATCAATAAATTAAAGGCTAAATGAATCAATTTGATTGAAAAATTAAATTGAAAGGTTTTGATATCAACATCAACAATACTGGCTCTGTCTGTACTTGCTGTACTGACTTGGTATCAGACGGATACCAGAAGTTCAGTATGACCCAGCCCGATCTATCTCGCTGCCTGTCAGCTCCAAATTAAAAACTAAGCCCCCCTAATCTATTTTGTTTTATGCTGTATTTTATTGTGGACATTGAATGCAACACCTAATAGTTCTTGATGTGCCTGTCAGTATCTGAGTATTGTTTTCCAATGTGTTTGTTAGAGCAGGGGTATCCAAACTTTTCCACAGAAGGTCGCATACAGAAAATCAAAGGATAGGAGGGGCCACTTTGATATTTGTATATATTCAAAAAATTATAAAAAGGTTTTTAAAAAATGTGTACATGTATTTAAAGCTAAAACTTTGTGCTATTTTTTTTTTTTGCTCTTTTTTTCCCCCATTTTTGCCTTTTTTTGTGTTTAATTTTATTTCTACAACATGCCACAGGCCAGTAATGAACGAATCACGGCCGCACTTTGGACACCTCTGTGGTAGAGCCTAATTTGCATCATGTCTGTGTTTTGTTTTTCACTACTTGTGTTGGTCAGTAGGGGACACTATGTTTACACGCTTAATTGTTTGGGGGTGGAAGTAACAGTCTACCCCTTGGGCTGGATTCTGTTTTCTGGATTCTGTAGATTTTAACAACTTTGAGCGCTTAAACTGTAATCTATGACGTTTTAATGCATTGTCAAATAAATCTGTAAGTGTGATTTTAACTCAAGTATACGTCTGGAGGTCTGTGATTGACTTTACTGCTTCCCAATAAGTAGGGGTATCACAAGATCTCGCAAGATTAAAACTGGCAGGACTTCTTGTTCAGAAAAAAAATGTCTGGTGGGCACTAGGCCTGGGGCGTTAATACACAAATTAATTAATCACACAATAAATGAAAATTTGTGATTATTTTGCTGACCTCAGTATATTGCCATGTGCACAGGGTTCTGAACAAAACAAACCCACGAAAAGCAGCAGGCCCAGACAACATCTCAGGACGTGCACTTCGGGTTTGCTCATCAGAGCTAGCTGATGCGCTTGCTGACATATTTAACCTGTCGCTTGCACAAGCATCTGTACCGACCTGCTTTAAGTCCACCACCATAGTGCCCGTACCCAAGAAGAGCAACGTGACCTGCTTGAATGGCTATCGTCCTATAGCACCTATAGGTGGAGAGGGTGAAAACCTTCAAGTTCCTTGGCACACACATCAGCGAGGACCTCACCTTGTATTGGTGGGAGAATGAACAGAATAAGATTTTCATTGCATAGTATAACTGCCTGTTTTACTATGCACATGACAATAAAACTCTCTTGAATCTTGAATCTTGAATAGCACTCACTCCTATTGTTATGAAGTGCTTTGAAAGGATAGTCATGACCCACATCAAAAAGAGCATCCCGGCCACTGTGGACCCTCTACAGTTTGCATATCGCCAGAACCGGTCCACTGATGATGCAGTCAACACTGCCATCCACACAGCCCTTTCTCACCTACAGGGCCAGGACACATACGTCAGAATGCTATTTATAGACTATAGCTCTGCTTTTAATATAGTCAGCCCCCACAAACTCACAAATAAGCTCCTCACACTTGGCCTGTCTCCCTCCCTCTGTAACTGGGTGTTTAACTTTCTAACAGGCAGAGCCCAGTCAGTCAGAGTCCACAATCGCACATCCAGCTCAAGAATTGTGAGCACTGGGACCCCACAGGGGTGTGTGCTGAGTCCGCTCCTCTACACGCTCTTCACCTACAATTGCGTGGCCTCCCAGAACAACACCAGCATCATTAAATTTGCGGATGACACTACAGTCATCGGCCTGATCACTGGTGGTGTTGAAACATCATACAGAAGAGAGGTGGCGGACCTCATAGCTTGGTGTCGTGATAACAATCTCCTTCTCAATACAGATAAGACTGAAGAGATGATCATCGACCCAAGAACAAGGGAAAAGGAGCCGCATAGACCCGTTTATTGATGAGACTGAGGTGGAGAGGGTGAAAACCTTCAAGTTCCTTGGCACACACATCAGCGAGGACCTCACCTGGTCTCACAACACCCAACAAATTCTGAAGAAGTCCCAAAGGAGACTGTACTTCCTGAGAAGACTGAGGAAATTTGGCATGTCCACCACAATCCTGAGTTGCTTCTACAGATGCACTATGGAAAGTGTCCTTACCGCCTCCATCACTGTTTGGTACGGTAACTGTACAACACGTGATAGGAAGGCACTCCAGCGGGTGATCAAGACCTCACAGAACATTGTTGGGGCAGCCCTCCCCTCACTGCAAGACATTTATAAAACTAGAGTCCTACGAAGAACACACAACCTCATCAAGGACAGCACACATCCACAACACTCATTATTCACACTCCTACCGTCAGGCAGACGCTACAGGAGTTTGAAGTCCAGGACCACAAGGCTGGCAAACAGCTTTTACCCACAGGCCATCAGGCTTCTCAACGAAGCACTCACACACGCCACACGCACACACTCATAGCACTATATATTTATTTATTTATTTGTATTAATGTCTCTTCTGTTGTTGCTTAATTCATTGGTATTTTTCTTTTTTTTGGGGGGGGAGAATGAACAGAACAAGACTTTCATTCCATAGCAGAACTACCTGTTTTACTGTGCATATGACAATAAAAACTCTTGAATCTTGATGTGCATGTGTGTCTGTTTTCCTCGTCTCTTGCCTCCTAACAGGCAGGAGAGGGATCCACTCTGTGCATTGCATTCAGCATCTCACTGTGTTTACTCCATAGAACAAGGGCATGAATGGAGTGATCCCTTTTGCCAGTCATACAATATCTATGTCTCTGTGGGTGAGAAGAGTGTAACGTACTAGAAATTAAATTGCAATATATTGTCATATATTTTCTATATTTTTTGTTGTTCTTAAAAAAAAAATTAATGCTAAAATCTCATCTTGTTCCGATGAGATCCGATTGCGTGTATCGTCTTGTCTCGGGGACGTAGTTTCCCCAGGTCTGCTGTAGGCCATGGGGTGGAAACACATTCATAATTTTCTTTTAAAAAAGGTTTCTTTTTCAGGAAAAAAATCTTAAAATAATGACTGTATGATTAAAAATTGTTATAGTGGGACTTTATTGTCCTTTTTATTTTAATTTTACTCCTAATCTGATGATGATATTGACGCCTGATGTTTTAAAAAAAACAGCTTCTTAATATTTATAATTGGAAAATAACTCATTTTACATGTATATTTTTAGCAATAAAAAGAGATATCGTCAAATCTGAAGTTAATTGAAGTGAAGTTGATTGAAAGATTTGAGAAAAAAAGTAAAAAAATTGTTAATCTGTTATGTTACGATATACTGGGGGAGGACTTTTTTGTCCTCTAACTGAAAGGGGTAGTAAGTAAAAAAAAAAAGTGCTTCACAACATTTGATTACTATGATATATATATATATATATATATATATATATATATTTTTTTTTTAATAATCCACAACCTTTTAACATTTATTGTATAACAAATAACTAATTTTATGTGGATTTTTCAAAAATAAAAACAGTGACATTATCGAACAAAATGGGCATTTGTAGCTGAGTGAAATTGTTGATTAACAATGCTGTGTTTTTTGTTTCTGCATTTACGCATATTTTTGGCTGAACATTATTTTTGTTCCGATTGCTGTTGCAAGGGGTACTCTTTATAGCGACGCACACGGAGAAACGCTTATACCTTTTCATGTCATAACGTGGACGTTTGAGCAGCTAGTAAGACGTGGTTTAAAGTGCTCGTGGCACAAAACAATTATGTATTTGGAATTTTTGTATTAGAACTGAAGGTGACTGAAAGATTTGAGGTGGGAAAAAACGTAGAAAAAATATGAACGCCTTTGAGCGTGACGTTGCGGAGGTGACGTTACCGCACTGCATTGTGGGCTTGGAGGGAAACAAGGGTTTGTCGACGCTGCCCTTGTGTTTTTGTTGTAACAAGTCTAAAACATGGTGCAAACGTGTTGTGTTGATAGCTGCTATAGTCGTTTACGCGATCGCCTCGGGAATAAAAATGATGGGGTGCGATTTTTCTCATTTCCAACGTGGAAGCAAAGCCAAGGAGCTGTGATCTGTGAGCTAACAAAGAGACGCCGAATGGCCTGGATAGCAGCCGTGAGACGACCAAACATCACTTTCAACGCCATCACCCGACACATGTTGGTGTGTTCACGGCATTTTCACACTGGTAAGTTTGAATCAAAGCATGTGTTTTGCTCTTTCACACCTAGCATTTAGTAGGCCGCTAGCGTTAGCCAAGCTAGCTGAGGGCACCAAACTACGGCGTCTCCTAGGGGCTATGGAGGAAAATAACATTGATGGGTAAAAATAAGACTAATTTTTGTAAGGTCTCACAAAACTTTTGCGATTTATTGCGACGCCCAGCAGGGGTTGTAGCCGATTCTGTGCCCTGCCCCGGGAACACGGTCTCTGGCACGGACCAGTAGTCCCTACCACTACGGGCGCTGAAGACACTGGTCACGACCAGGAAGTGGCACAGTGGTCAGAACCAACTTCTGACTGGCACAGACCAGTAGTCACTAAAGACGCTAAAGACACTGTGGCTTTCGTATTTTCTGTCTTTTCTGTTAGCCGGATGATGTCAGAGATAATAATCTTTTGTATCTAAAATACACCACATAATTGTTATTCATTATGCAGATCCGCGTGGTCAGGGCCATATTTACAGTATATAAAATATATAAGACTTAGTATTTTGGTGGTACTGAGTAGTCAGATGGTGGAGGAGTTCAAGTACCTCGGGGTCTTCACGAGTGAGGGAAGGCTGGAGCGTAAAGTCGACAGGCAGATGGTCGCACCGGCTACAGTAATGCGGTCGCTGTACCGAACCGTCGTGGTGAGCTGAGCCAGAAGGCAAAGCTCTCAATTTACCGACCGATCTATGTTCCCACCCTCACCTGTGGTCATGAGCTTTGGGTCGTGAACGAAAGAATGAGATTGTGGATACAAGCGGCTGAAGTGAGTTTCCTCCGTAGGGTAGCTGGACTCACCCTAAGTCAGGGGTGTCAAACTGGTGCCATGGAGGGCTGAGACACTGCAGGTTTTCTTTCCAGCCAGTCACTAAAGCAGGTGATTTTAATGATAAACACCTTCAGTTTGAGGGAAGGAGCTCATCAATTAAATCACCTGCTGAAGAAACTGGTTGGAGAGAAAACCTGCAGCGTCTCGGCCCTCCAGGGCACCAGTTTGACACATGTGGCCTAAGAGATAGGGTGAGGAGCGCAGTCATCCGGGAGGGGCTCAGAGTAGAGCTGCTGCTCCTTCACATCGAGTGGAGTCAGTTGAGGTGGCTCGAGCATCTAGTCTGGATGCCTCCTGGACGCCTCCCAGCCGGGAGAAGGCCCGGGGCAGACCTAGGACACGCTGGAGGGATTATGTCTCACAGCTGGCCTGTGAACGCCTTGGTGTCCTCCCGGTGGAACTAGAGGAGGTGGCAGGAGACCAGGAAGTGTGGGCTGAGACTGCTGCCCCCACGACCTGGATCCAGAAAAATGGCTGGATGCATGGATGAATGAGCATGAGTGTTTTTCAGGGAGACCTGCTAATGAAATGGATGAAAGCCATCCAGACTGGGCACCCTCATTACATCTCGGACACACGGAGGTGAAAGCTGCAGATAACGAGAGACTACAGATAACATTGCACGAGGAGGAACTTTCTCCAACAAGAGAGGAGAACGAGCGACTACGACAACAACTGGAAGATGTTTGCAAGACTCAAGTTGTGCTGCACGTTGAAGGTATGTTTCATGTTGACCAACCTTCTACTTAAGCTTTAAACACACTTTTTATGTCTTATTTATTTATAATACGAATAAGTTAACATTCAAAATTTGTGCTAAAATTTTGCCTTGGTTTGCGTTAGCCTGCTTGGTTAGCGTGCAATATGGCGTGCGGTTTGCTTTGAGTTCCATACTCAATCTGTTCCATAATTTGATTCCACATACTGAAATGCCGTGGGTCCTTAGCGTTGTTCTCGCGTATAAGTGTTTTAAGTTTAGTTTTTCCACTGAGATCATATTTCTCCTCTCTTGAATGACATTTTTGGGTAACAGGTTATTGTTAACCCCAAACTGTGCATGTTAAAAAGCCTTTAACGGACCTCTCTGGATAGATTTTTGTGGTTTAAAAAAAAAAAAAGTGATTGCCATCTAATAATGATGTGAAATGTTCAGTTGTCCATTAATTTGTCATTTTTAATTATTCTTTTTTTAAACTATGATTTATTTATTCCACATTTTCCCTGTTTTCCAAAACCCTAAATACAGCAGTGTATCGTGATACGTTTACAATGTGAAGGCTCACAGAACACCACACAGAAGAAGGGGAAGAAAACCAAAATAGCTACCAAAATAGCTATTACTATCAAAATAACAGTAGTTGAAATAACAATGGTAATAATAGTGATGACAAAAATAATAAAAACAAAAGAAAAAAACATTTATAGTGGTAATGATACGTGTTCCACTACCATATCTCAAGTGTTATGAGTTGTTCTTTGCCGATGAGCTGAAAAGGGTGAATTGATTTGGGGGCAACATCCAGCCGGAGGGAGGTAACATGATCCTGAAATGCGTGCCACATTCTATTCAACTTTGTGTCAGAACCTCAGAGACAGTGCGACATTCTTTCCAACTTCATGAAGGTCAGAGCATCCCTTATCCAAGTTGAGTGAGAAGGGGGAGAAGAATTTTCCAGCGCATAAGAGCAGCCCTCCTTGCAAGCGAAGTAAGAAAAGCAACAAGGTCAGCAGTATAGGACAATATGGGGGTAACACGGCAAATAGTGCCACTATAGGTGAGGGACTAATCTGAACTGAGGTAATGGCTGAAAGTGAAAGGAACCAAGAGTTCCAGAACTGAGACAGGGCAGGACAGGACCAAATTATGTGGGCAATATTGGCTAGCTGTCTGTGTCTATGTCAATGTTGAGTACCGAGGACCTAGTTGTCCGTGGATGGCCTGATACAGAACGATATGAAAGAATGGCTGTGTGTAATTTGGTAATATAGCCTGTGGAATATGGGTTGGGAGTAATTATAGAGTCTGTCAGAGTTGCAGATGAAATACTAGGAAAACCAGGGAAGTGCTTCTGGGCAAAGTCCCTGACCTGCAGGTATCTAAAAAAACAAAAAAACAACTGGAAAACTGAAACAGAGAATTTGTGAAGGACAAATTATGGGTCAACTGGTCAAAGGACGCAAAATTCCATTGATGTACAGGTCACCAGCCGACAGAATCCCAACATTTTCCCAGGCCAAAAAGGCTCATCGCTGACAAACAAAGGAGCACACAAAGGGTTCAGGTGGATAGGGGATGAGAGAGGTATCATGTGAAGTCCAAATTTTAGAGTTTTTAATGATTTTATTATCAGAGTAAACTAAGGATGACGTAGTCAGAGAGAAACGCGCAAGGGACCTTTAAAGTGGAAAAAGTTGCAGGACGCTTCCTCCATCTGGAGCCACGGTGGTGGCTGGTCAGTTTGTAATTATTTGTGCATTATTTTCTGCATGTAAAACTATAATTAGTGTCTATAAAATGTCTTTTCTGTTAAAGTTTTGGGACGTGTGGAACGGATTAATTGGATGTACATGATTTTCAATGGGAAAACTTGTCTTGGTTCGAGTCCGTTTTGGTTTGAGTGGGACCTTTTGGAACGGAATAATGACGTAAACTGGGGTCTTCAATTAAAATTGAGTAAGGTCCGTTTATGCAATTATTTTCACAGCGCAAGTCCGAACCTTATTTTGCCTTAAATTACGTACAACAGACTCAGCTCGTATAAGTGTCATGAAACCGTGCACATCACCCTACAAGCAGTTCGTCTCCAATAGTGGGGCGGTGAACTGTCGGGGGGGGCGTGAGAGGCAGGTGTCTGAATTTGTCGTACTCGGCATGCAATTTGAATATGCTTGTATGCTTCACTGTTCTCCATTTTGTTGCATTTTGCTGGTTTCCGTTTCCAGTTCAGTCTGTACATTACAGATACAGTAAATAAATAGAAAATATTTCTGGCCCCCAGTGGGGGCATGACAGAAAGTGTGAACCACTGCACTACAACACACTTATTTTGCCTTAAATTGCATTTAAAAGAAAACAGGACCAAATTTCACAAATAATAAAAAGCTTGACTGTACGAACAATGAATGAGCACAAAAGGCTTATTTTTAAGTCCTTATGCATCCTAAAATGCTCGGTTGCACACAACTCTTACAGCCTGAGTGTCACACACGCAGCCGCACTAGCATGCTCCGCTAAGCTAACCCAACCAGCTTACCCTAGCCATTGCTGTAGGTGTGCTCACGCTCATGCTTGGTGACAAGCCAACTTACTTCAGGAGGGGGCTGGTTAGTGTTTGTGAGGACATGCCGCTATGAATGAGTGGTCCACCGAGGAAATATTTCCCCACACAAACGTTCCTTCTCCCACAGCGTTTCATTCACAATATGTCATTACAGGCGAAATTCCGCATTCAGTAGTAGATTCAGTTTTCATTGGGCAATTCCGTCCACGATTCCGTTAACATGGAAATTATAGGTCCTTATGCATGGATGGGGCACACAAATATTTCAGATTAGCTCCTGACTCCAGTTTTGGTTTGTTTTGCAGTGCACAGTAAGATTCCACAATAATTCCTGTTTGTGTCTGCAGACACCCAGCAGCTGATTGCTCGTCAAGAAGAATATCTCCCTCTGCAGTTGGGTGGGAGTTCCACTTTGGAGCAGGAGGACGCACAGCCCCCCTATGTTAAAGAGGAAGAAGAGGAGACAAATCCTACCCACATTAAAAAGGAACAGGGGGAGCCACAGCCCCCATATGTTAAAGAGGAAGAAGAGGAGCCAGATCCCACCCACATTAAAGAGGAAGAGGAGAAGCCACAGCCCCCCTTTGTTAAAGAGGAAGAGGATGAACTCTCGATCGCTCAAGTGGGAGAGCATCTTCTGAGGCCAGAAGAGGCTGATGTCACCAGGTCGCCACTGACTGGTGTCTCTTTGAAGACTGAAGACGATGAAGACAAACCACCTGAGTCCTCACAGCTTCATCGTAGTCCAACATCACAAGCAGACAACCTCTTAGCTCCACTGTCAGATCGTGTCAAAACAACGTCTCACTCTCCGGAAGATGAAGACAGCGACTACAACCAAGAATCTTTGAGCAGCGATACAGACTGTGAAGGTGATATGATGACTCACACTGACAGCAAACACTCTGAATGCTCTAAAAAGAAGACAGGTAAAAATTGTTCTAACTGCTCAGTTTGTGACAAAAGATTTTCTTGTAAGGGTAATTTGACTCGACACATGAGAACACACACAGGAGAAAAACCTTTTACTTGCTTAGACTGTGGTAAAAGCTTCATTCAGAAGATACACATGCAAGTACACATGAGAACACATACAGGAGAAAGACCTGTTAGTCGCTCAGCTATGCAATTACACATCGGAACGCACGCAGGAGAAAAACCTTTCAGTTGCTTAGAGTGTGGCGACCGCTTCACTCTAAAGAGATCCGTGCAAAGGCACATGAGAACGCATACAGGAGAAAGACCTTTCAGTTGCTCAGACTGTGGTAAACGCTTTACCCAAAAGAGACACATGCAATTACACATGAGAACACACACAGGAGAAAAACCTTTCAGTTGCTCAGACTGTGGTAAAAGCTTCACTCAAAAGATACACATGCAATTACACAAGAGAACGCACATACGAGAAAGACCTTTTACTTGCTCAGTTTGTGGTAAAAGCTTCACATCAAAGAAAGTCATGCGATTTCATATGACAACACACATTGGAGAAAAACCTTTTTGTTGCTCAGACTGCGGCAAAAGCTTCATGCGAAAGTCAAACATGGAATTTCATATGAGATCACACACAGGAGAAAAGCCTTTTAGTTGCGCAGACTGTGGTAAAAGCTTTAGTCAAAAGCGAGGCATGCAATTACACATGAAAAGACACAGAGGAGAAAAACCTTTTAGTTGCTCCAACTGTGGGAAAAGTTTCACCCGAAAGTCGGACATGCAAAGACACATGAAAACACACACAGGTAAAAAACCTTTTGCTTGCTCAGCCTGTTTTAAATGTTACACTACCAAAGTAAAATTGGAATCACACGTGAGAACACACACGGGGGAAAAGCCTTTTCCTTGCCAAAACTGTGGTGAAGGCTTCACTCTCAAATCAGACCTTGTAAAACACATGAAAACACACACAGGAGAAAAACCATTTAGTTGCTCAAATTGTGGTAGAAGGTTCAGTCGAAAGGGAAACATGCAGCAACACATGAGAACACACTCAGGGGAAAAAAATTTAGTTGCTCAAATTGTGGCGACACATTTCCTTGGAAGTCCTCATTGAACAGACTCATGCAGAGTCACTGATGGGCTACTGTAGTTAAAGATATTTTAATGGACTGTATGCCCTAATTGCTCAATGATGTAACTGATGAGGCCATTTCCTGTTTGATTACTTCCCAAATCATTATGGAAAGTAGTGACTCCTTTTACTGACTTGAGTTCTTATAAGTCACTCATTGAACTGAATCGGGTACTCGTCACTTGAATCACAGAGCACATGATTTGATTTGAACTATTGTGTGTTGTTAAGGGAATCATCATATTATTTTGTTAGTGTTACATTGTCTTATATTGTTGTATTACTTGTTGATACAGCGTTCACAAATAACTTTGTTGATCCAAGAAAATTTTGCTTGCCAAAAATTTTTGCTAAGCGTTTTACTGTTTTCATAATCATGGTCAACTAATTAAAAACACAATTACAAATATTCAATTTTATTTAAAAAAAATATGTTTTGGAATATCGGCAATACTGCCCCAGTACTGACTTGGAATCGAATCAATACCAAAAGTTCAGAATGTCACAGCCGTATCTATCTATCTATCCATCTGCCTGTCAGCTCCAAATTAAAAACTATGCCACCCTGATATATTTTGTCTGATGCTGTATTTTATTGTGGACATTAAATGCAACACGTGTTTGTCAAGATGTGTTTATTGTTTTCCAGTGTATCTGTTAGAGCAGGGGTGTCTAAACTTTTTCCACAGAAAGCTGCACACAGAAAAATCAAAGGATGCAAGGGGCCACTTTGATAGTTTTTGTTAGGGCTGTCAAAGTTAATGCGTTCATAACATGTTAATGGAAGGTTCGTTTTTTTTTTTTGCCGCACGATTGACGTGCGCACGTCCTGTGTGAGCTTTGGCTCACACCGTAGTTTGTGGGAAGGCAGCGATGGATGTGAAGCCACAAGCGGGAACAAATATTGAGGAGAAACGGAGAAAGAAAATGGTATTTTGAATGGTAAGTTTAGCTTCAAAGCCTTCCAGATGGCTCTCGCAACAAGACCAAAGTTATTTATGTCTACTGTCGCTTTGAGTTGAGTTGTCACGGAATACGCCGACTGCCAGAGAGAAGTGAGAAGGTACTGCAGCACTGCTTGTATTTTTTTATTGTCATTTATACAGTGGTAACTCGGTATGTGTCCCAAATAACTAGTGTTTTTTAGATGCAAGACGTCACTCGGCTGATTTGAGTTACGAGCTGCTAGTTAACGGCAGGCATAGCCAAGGACAGCTGTTTGGGGGCTTGTGTCAGTGTGACCATGGCTGAAGACGAGAATAGATGTAAATAGTATTTGCAGCGCTAGCATTAGCAGCGCACAGGCTAGTCACCGAGAAAGATTTTCAACACATAAGCAAAACATACGTACATTATAGCAATCTAATTTATGTTATCTATTATGTGTTGTGTAAAACTATGACGGGAACAACATCAAATTAAAAGCAAGAAATGAATGCAGACTCCATCCACCAGTACAAGCCTGGGCTTGTTTTTAGAGAGGTTGTGCACCAACAAATGTGCACATTAGCACTCAATAAGGTCATCAAATCTTACCTTTATGCATTCCCACATAGTATCAGCATTTGGGACCAAATATGAGGCAAATGAAAAAGGGGGAAAATAGCGTGTAGTCTCTGTGCCAGGTGGGAGAAAATTAGAAGGTGCGTTCAAGGACCGTCAAAGTAACATGTCCCTGCTTGCATTAAACATGCATGATCTGTGGTGTTTGAAACTGTATTTTATTTTTTGAATAATATAATGGCCCATGTTTCCAAACTTGATATCCATTTACATAAAATTTTATGTAGTTATTTACAAGTTATTTGTAAATGTTTTTTGTTTTTTTTTATCATTGCGCCTGAACGTTTGCCATGGCCAGGTGTAGTTGGAGACCCCTGCCTTATGTACAGCATGCTTGGGGATATGATGTGCTTTTGTTTACACGTTTGAAAATAATGTAAGAATGCCACTTTTATACAATCTGCTTCTTTATTTTCTAATGTAATATTAATATCTAAATCAACAAATGTAACCGTTGAATGTATCGTTTGTACACTGTATCGCATCGTATCAAATCGCTCCATTTTTAAAATGTATCATTTTTTAATCTTATCTTCACCCGTGCATCTAGATGCTTATCCAATCATTTACCACAGAGATGTTATTATTTTATTATAGATAAAAAAAACTTCTATGTGTGATTAATCACAATTATGAGTTAACTATGGGCAAAAATGCAATTAATAGCTATTAAATATATTAATCGATTGACACCCCTAATTTGTATATACAAAAGTATTAAAAGGATAAAAACTATATTTAGACGTATTAAAAGACAAAACTCAGTTTAGTTTTTTTATATTGTGCCTTTTTGCTCCATTTTTACTATTTTTGCTGGGGTTTTTTGTGTGTGTGTGTGTGTGTGTGTTTAATTTTATTTCTACAACCTGCCGTGGGCCAATAATAAAGGAGTCATGGGTTGTAAATGGCACCCAGGCCGCACTTTGGACACCCCTGTGTTGGAGCCTAACTGGTATCGTGTTTGACGTTTGACTACTGGAATTGTAGTCGATATTTTAATGGATTGTCAATAAAGCTGTAAGTGTGATGTTAACTCACACATACGTCTAAAGGTCTGTGATAGACATCACTGCTTACCAGTAAGCAGTGATGTGCGGTGACTCCTTTGGAGAACACCTCAAAAAAGCAGAACTGAGTTTTACAGGTTTTTACTGAATGAGACACCCAGAATGTACATGAATGAAGGATGTGGCATTTACAATATAAACGAACTATAAAACAGTTAATGTATGTGGATGTCACTTGTTTACTTCCCCAGCAACCTTCTCCACATGTTTTGCAAGCAAGCAAAAATACAACAAATAGGACAATACATGAAAGCCAAGGGCAGAAAACACCCAAATGTCGGATTCTGCAGAACTTTGAACGAAAGCTTACTTCTGTATTTCCATCAAATACGCTCCCTGCCTGCTGTGTAAACAGACCCCCCCACTCTGCTTTGTATTATTGCCCCGTCTTCCTGGAGCTACTGTGACATGGTCTCTATGATTACCGTAATGACAGGTATATCACTAGAAAGAACAGACTCTCGCCTCAGAAACTGCTGGAATCATTTTGATAGTTTAAGACTTACGGTAATTTGTAACCAGCATTGCAAACCCTATTGCCGGCAGCAGCTTCCTCGTTAATGGTTTAAAATATATATATATATATATATAGGTGGGGGGGGGGGAACACAAACTACAGTGTGGAACGTCTTTGGATTTCACAAGGGCGCAAAACCTGACCAGCACAACAACAGAGGTAAGTATGGTAACTTTTTTGCTTTGTAACTTGTTTACTTTGAAATGTTGCACCTTTTTGTTAGCCACCTGGAGTGTGGAAAACTCTATGCTCAGGCTGAAATGTTGCACGCTTAATGTTGTGTTTGAGTATGGAGTTGTTTACTATACCAAGCTAACACAGCATTTTCATTGCTTTACTACATTTAATACTTTACTATTTACTTGTCTGTGCTTGGACGTATTTCTGATTCTCTTCCATTTCTCCACTTGCACTACTCATCTGTTTAACCATTTGCACTACTTACAGTCATTTGTACGCCCTAAACAGCTTTTGTATAATGTGCAATGTATTTTTCTTCATTTCCATGTAAATACCCAATAACTACAAATTAACTTTTGTATATATATTTTCTTAACACCTAACTGTCAACGTGCAATATTATTTATTCATTTACAACATCACTTTACTGTTAAATACCTTCAGGGCCTACATTTATTGCACTTTCTGACATACTTGGTCATCTCATACTTTACTGACTTGGCTGGCTCTCTTCCCAGACGAAACGGCACCTGGGATTTATTGGTTTCTTTTGCAGTGTAATTCATGCAGTCAGGGAGCCATTCTTTGATGTAAGCTCTCTCCCCAGACGAATCGGCACCGAAGAGTGATTTGCTTCTTTTACAATGTAAGTCATTTGCATGCAATGGAGTGTAAAGATTGCAGGAAGCCACTCTTGGCCAGACATGCTCTGTGTGCTGTCTGTCCCCTGCAAAGGTATAATAAACTGCTCAAGTTATGTCTTTATTTCAGACATTCTCTTTCTTAGTTAGGTTGATTTTTTCCCCTGCAGAGGCAAATGGTTTTCTGACCACGCACTGCTTGTCTTTTGAGTTGACTTTAATGAGCTCATCTTGTGTTTTTTTTTTTTTACATCCCGGTAAATCGACGGAATCATCAGTTAAAGAAGACCATTTTTTGCACAGCTGGACTCTCGCTGTGGATCGAAACTGCACGTGGGCCAGCACAGTGGAGCTGTGGAATAAAAGGACAGCAGGCGAGTGAAGTGAACTTCAACTGTTTGGAAGAAATGAAGTCTGTTTGCTGCTTGTAGTGCTTTGTGAAGAGTCATCAAGAAGTGAAACTAGCACATTGACGACGAAGCATTTCATAAGCTCTTAGCTATGGATGAAAGCGCGGAAAAAGTGACTGGAAAAACGAGTTGCTCAACTAACAAATCAATGGAAGACAAATATGATAAAAATAAGCTTAGGAAGAATCAAACAGAGCAATCTGATACAGTTAAAGAATGAAATGCATGCATTAATTAGTAGTTTAACGTTCACCTTCTACTTTTTTATGCCTTATTCAGGGTTTCCACTGTATGTAATTGTGGCGGCCCGCCACTACAAAATAAAAGCCGCCACACGTTAAAGGTGATTTCTTTTTAACTTGAAAACAATGTTAAGTAATATATTGTATGAATGGATATAATGTATATGCTATATAGATACATATATAGATTATCATTTATGCACACGTTAACCACAATTAGTTGAAATTGAAAATATTTTGTGATATTTAAAATATCAGAAAAAGGTTTCAATGCGCTTTATTTTGATACATTTATATAACACAGTCCAGTGGCTGTTATGGATATTTTAAGTTAAGATTTTTTGTTTTTTCATCACTGTTCCATATTCTGTATATTTCCAGTAGACACCACCACAACGTAAATAATCCGTTCCAAGAACCTTTATGCTATAGGATTTTATGTTATACGAAGCGTAAAATACATGTAAATAGCCTAATCCGTTCCAAGATCTTCCCAAACTCACACCTTTGGGCCTTCAAAATATTCAAAGTCCACCAAATATGGTGGGAAAATATAAGAAAACGTTAGCATAAACATAGTAGAGTAACATTCCAATATAAAATAAGGTAATAAATAAGATTACTGTAAATGAATAAAACTGAAAAACAAAAACAATCCTACCGTTCACGAGATGTCTTGATCAGGAGCGCAAGTGGAGGCAGGAAGGAGGAGGAGGAGGACTAGCCTGAGTGTTACTCTACTGTGTTTATGCTCTGTTCTTATATTCTTATATTTTTATTTATTCTTATATATTTATTTAAAGCGTGTTGGCACACCAATTCCGCCCACTCTTACTGTATTTAAGGCCTAAGCTACCAGCACTTATTAGTTCGCTGACGAAGCTCTTCGGATGAGGAGCGAAACGTTCGACACTTTCTTCACAGAAGTACAGATGACGTCTCAAGAAGCCTTTTCCTCGATGGACAACTCCTGTACGACTGAGAGCCTACACAGACTCTCAAATATAAGTTACTTTTCTAACAAAAGTCAAATCTATGCAGAGATAAAAGTGGACACCGAGTTATCACACACTCATAGCACTTTATTTATTTATTTGTATTATTTACTTGTATTAATGTCTCTTCTGTTGTTGTTGCTTAATTTATTGGTATTTATGTTTATGTGTTTATGTTTCTTATGTTCTTATTCTTTCTTGTGTTTTCTTTCTTTTCTTGGGAGAATGAACAGAATAAGATTTTCATTGCATGGTATAACTGCTGTTTTACCATGCACATGACAATAAAACTCTCTTGAATCTTGAATTTAAGAAAGAGAACTTGGGAGGGTTGCTGTGGGAAATGGAAGATGTCTCCAGCTCTGGTATGTTGGGTGTGTGTTTTGCAATGTTGATTGTTTGTGTTGATAACATTACCAAGGTCTATCCACCAGTTTGACATTTTACCCAAAATGTAACACTTGGGTACCCTTGATCTGAGCCATGCACATATATATATATATATATATATATATATATATGTATGTATATATATACACACACACACACTAAGTCCCCTACTAACGAACATCCGACGTGCGAACACTGTAGATACGAACAAAAGCTGACTGGTCTATTTTTTCATGTGTTTTGCCTTATAAGCCCATAATTATTTATATTTAAGTCCATATTTCACATACTTGACCAGTAGAGGGCACTGTGACACTGCTAATGGGACCAACAGGCGATTAATACCAGTGGGAGCACTGAAGAAAAGTTAAATTTTAGCTGTACATGCAACCCGGCACAGCTTGTGATTAAAGTTTATGAAGAGTTAATAGGCCTGCTTAATTCTACACCACCCACAGAACACTACCTCTTTTAGAAGAGTCGACTTAAGAACTGTCGTCTGGAACCAATTGTGTTCGTTAGTTGGGGACTTAGTGTGTGTGTGTGTGTGTGTGTGTGTGTGTGTGTGTGTATACACATACATACACTGCTCAAAAAAATGAGAGGAACACTTGGAAAACACATCAGATCTAAACTGGGGGAAAAATGATGTTGAATATCTTTCCTGATAATAAGTGGGTGATGTATTAGTAACAAAATGATGCCACATCATTTGATAGAAATGAAAATGATCACCTTATAGAGGGGGGAAATCAAAAATGAAAAAATGAAAGTGAAAAAATGATGCAGCACACTGGTCCATTTTGCTAAAATGTCATTGTAGCAACTCAAAATGATTCTCAGTAGTTTGTGTGGCCCCCACGTGCTTGTACGCATGCCTGACAACGTGGGGGCATGCTCCTAATGAGACTACGGATGGTGTCCTGGGGGATCTCCTCCCAGATCTGGACCAGGGCATCACTGAGGTACCTGGATGCATGGAGGAGATTCCAGGAGACAGGTAGTTACTCCAGGAGAGCTGGACAGGGCCGTAGAAGGTCCTTCAACCCTCAGCAGGATCGGTATCTGCTCCTTTGTGTAAGGAGGAACAGGATGAGCACTGCCAGAGCCCTACAAAATGACCTCCAGCAGGCCACTGGTGTGAATGTTTCTGACCAAACAATCAGAAACAGGCTCCATGAGGGTGGCCTGAGGGCCCGACGTCCTGTAGTGGGCCCTGTGCTCACTGCCCAGCACCGTAGAGCTCCATTGGCATTTGCCATAGACCACCAGAATTGGCAACTACACCACTGGTGCCCTGTGCTCTTCCCTGATGAGAGCAAGTTCAACCTGAGCACATGCGACAGACGTGAAAGGGTCTGGAGATGCCGTGGAGAACGTTATGCTGCCTGCAACATCATTCAGCATGACCGGTTTGGTGGTGGGTCAGTGATGGTCTGGGGAGGCATATCCCTGGAAGGACGCACAGACCTCTACAGGTTAGATAACGGCACCCTGACTGCTATTAGGTATCGGGATGAAATCCTTGGACCCATTGTCAGAACCTACGCTGGTGCAGTGGGACCTGGGTTCCTCCTGGTCCACGACAATGCCCGACCTCATGTGGCTAGTGTATGCAGGTAGTTCCTGGAGGATGAAGGAATTGATACCATTGACTGGCCCCCACGTTCACCTGACCTAAACCCAATAGAACACCTCTGGGACATTATGTTTAGGTCCATCCGGCGCCGCCAGGTTGCTCCTCAGACTGTCCAGGAGCTCATTGATGCCCTGGTCCAGATCTGGGAGGAGATCCCCCAGGACACCATCCGTAGTCTCATTAGGAGCAGCCCATCAACTAAACAGTAATTTTTTTTTTTCAGATCACAATAAGAGTCCACAATAATTTCAGTTTGTGTCCTGCAGACACCCCACAACTGATTGTTCGTCAAGAAGGATGTCCCCCTGAGCAGCTGGGGCAGAGCTCCAGGAGCCACAGCCTATTAAGGAGGAAGAGGAGGAGCCAAAGCCCCCCTATGTTAAAGAGGAAGAACTCTGGATCGTTCAAGAGGGAGAGCGTCTTCCAGGATCAGAGGAGGCTAATCTCACCAGGTTGCCACTTATTGGTGTCTCTGTGAAGACCGAAGACGATGAAGACAAACCACCTGAGTCTTCACAGCTTCATCATAGTCCAAGTGAGGAGAAGAGAGAGGCGGAGCCTTCAAGCAGCAGCTCAGCACAACACATGACAACAGAAGCTGATGGAGACCACTGTGGAGGATCACAAGCAGACAACCTCTTAGCTCCACTGTCAGATAGTGACGACACAACGTCTCACTCTCCTGAAGATGAAGACAACCAAGGTGGTCGGGTGACTCACACTGAAAACAAACACTCTGAATGCTCTAAAAAGAAGACGAATAAAAAACGTTTTAACTGCTCAGTTTGTGATGCAACATTTTCTTCCAAGAGTAATTTGACTTGACACACGAAAGCACACACAGGAGAAAAACCTTTTAGTTGCTCAGACTGTGGTCAAAGTTTTGCTGAAAAGTCATATATGATATTACACATGAGAACACACACAGGAGAAAAACCTTTTATTTGCTCTGACTGTGGCACAAGCTTTATTCAAAAGTCAGACTTGCAAATACATGCGAGAACACACACACACACACACACACACACACACACACACACACAGCAGAAAAACCTTTCAATTGCTCATACTGTGGCAAAAGCTTCAATCGAAAGTCAGAAATGCAAGGACACATGATAACGCATACAGGAGAAAAACCTTACAGTTGCTCACACTGTGGCAAAGGCTTCCTCGAAAGTCAGACATTCAATTACATATGAGAACCCAGACAGGAGAAAGACCTTTCAGTTGCTTAGACTGTGGTAAAAGCTTCTCACAGAAATTGCAAGCAGTAAAACACATGCGAACACACAGTTAAAGGTGTTTTATTTGACTGTATGCCGCAATTGCTCGATGCTGTAACTGATGAAAATGACTAAAATGCCTGCCAGCTCAAAATTAAAAACTAAGCCCCCCTATTATATTTTGTCTTATGCTGTGTTTTATTGTGGACATGGAATGCAACACCTAATAGTTTTTCTTCTGTCTGTCAAGAAGACTCTCAACTGTTGGAATAATTTTGAGACTTTTTTTTTTTTTACCCCTGTCCTGTCCAGCCTTTAAAGCAGATATCGGTGCAGATAATTTTGAGACTTTAAGACTTGCAGTAATGTCTAACTAGCATTGCATACACTATTCCCCTGCAGCTTCCGTGTTAAAGGTTTACATAAAAATTCTTGAAACGGACTTGATTGAAAGGCTTAACGAGCTGGTTATGATCCGCCGGTCGAAGTTTGCCCAGGTCTGGTCTGCTGTGGGCTATGTGGTGGAAACACATTCCTTTGTAACAGATAGTACACTCAAGGGACAATGGGGACTTATTTGTCCATCCATTCGTTTTCGATGCCGCTTATCCTGAGACTTGAGTTCATGATTATATTATGCAATGACTGTACCCTTTAAAATAGTGGTTATAATGGAACTTTATTTTCCTTCTTTAAGGGTAGTAAGATAACAAAACGTCCTCTTGGAAAAAAATAACAAGGCATCAAAATCGATTTTACTATTAATGTGATGATATTGAAGCCTCATCTTAAAAAAAAAAATCCCCAACCTCTTAACATTTATTATGTGGAAAATAACTCCTTTTATTTGTGTTTTTCTGAATAAAAAGTGATAACATTTAATCAAATAATTTAATCAAATAATTAAAATAGTTAAATAATTATTTTGTATTTTTGATTAGGACTGAAGGTAATTGAAAGATTTGAGGAAGAGAAGTAGAAAAAAATCTGAACGCGTTTGAGCGTGACGCTGCGGAGGTGACGTTACCGAAGTGCATTGCAACAGTTGCAAGTGCAACTGAAAGGTTTGTTGATGCCGGCTGCATCCTCGACACCGATCTTGTGTTTTTGTTGTTTTGTTGTAACAAGTGGAAAACATGGTGCAAACGTGTTGTGTTATCAACTGCCACAATCGTTCACGCGATCGCTTCGGGAATAAAAAGGATGGGGGGAGATTTTTCTCATTTCCGACGTGGAAGCAAAGCCAAGGAGCTGTGATCTGTGAGCTAACAAAGAGACGCCGAATGGCCTGGATAGCAGCCGTGAGACGACCAGACATCACTTTCAACGCCATCACCCGACACATGCTGGTGTGTTCACGGCATTTTCACACTGGTAAGTTTGAATCAAAGCATGTGTTTTGCTCTTTCACACCTAGCATTTAGTAGGCCGCTAGCGTTAGCCAAGCTAGCTGAGGGCACCAAACTACGGAGCCCCCTAGGCACCATGGGGTAAAATATTATTGATGGGTTAAAAAAGACGATTTTTGCGAGCTGTCGCAAAACGACGTATTGCGACGCCCAGCAGGGATTGTGGCCGATTCAGTGGTCTGTCCAGGGACCACGGTCTCTGGCACTGACCAGTGGTAAGGGGTCGCTACTGTACCAATTGGAATGGTTATTGTTCATTCCTTTGTGAGTTCATTGACAGTACTCACCCAGTATCCAACTAAGTTCTGTCTATTTCATACATATTATTTCTTATTATTGCCAGTTGAAGTAGTTACGATGACAAGAATTTTGACTACTATTGTTATATGTAATGTATTCCACTGTAACTTGTATGCATGTTCAAATAAATTAAGCCATTACCAAAACCATTACCATAGTTCTGATTTTTGAATCAGTGGCACTTTCACTATTGTCTGAATATTGTGGAAAAATAGAGAAATAACCCACAAATACTCTGAAGTTCACATTGTCAATGCAGACGTCAGCCTTGATTCGCTTTTAGCAACGTGTGTGGAATACGCGGTTTACATTTAATGGGGTAAAATGTTTTGTCAGAGTTTGGTGAAAGTACATGTTTTGGATGCAGCTAAATGCGTTTTGTGCACAATTAGGTGTCATACTTTGGGAATCACTAAAATGTAAGTTCCATCGTTTTTGTATTAGGCCTATTTATTGAACTGTCTTTGTAGTCGTCCAGTATTTGATCGTGTCGAACACGACACACACAGCAAGCAAGTAGTGCACTCGCTAGCGCAGAGCGCATCTCTCGTCACTCGGGTGCACTCACTCTGTTCATTCCGCTATAGAACCAATGTGACCAGGTGTTGAGACAGATGCACAGAGTGAACTCTCATGACATCCAGCCTGTTTGGTAGAGAGAGGGTGGGAAGCAAACATGCGAGATGAATGTGTCATGTCAAGACATAATGACTATCACCACAGTAATCAGATAGAAGAAACACAAAACAGGAAGCACCTATACGCTGGCATGATGGTTGACAATCCCCTTGTGAAGTTCCAAATAGATTGTGTGGCAACATGTGAAGTCATTCTACTACAACTGAAGATGGAGCACACAGATAAAGTACTTGTCATGTACAATAAAACCAAATTGCTTCCACTGGGGAAATACAAAGTTAAAGTGATAAACACGAGAAACTGTACAGAATGGAGTTTTAGGTGGTGCAGCACTCCACTGTTGCTAAAGCCTGGTGGATAGAGGGATCATTACACCTGTTGAACACAGCACAAATTAAATTAGCAGTATGGTATCTGTCCATAAGACAAGCGGCAGGCCAAGAATCTGCATAAAGCTCAGACCACTTAACAGAGCACTGAAACAAAGTCACTTCCCACTTCCAACTACAGATGACATCACACATCTAACCACAGCTAAAGTGTTTCCTTTCTGTGATGTCAAACATGGATTTTGGCATGTGAAACTGACTGATGAGTCAAGCTACCTCACTACTTTTCCACACCATTCGGGAGATTCCGCTGGCTAAGGATGCCGACGGGTATCAGTCCGGCTCCAGACGTTTCCCATATGAAACTGACACAAGCACTTGAAGGCTTGCCAGGTATACACATCATAGCGGATGATATACTGATCACTGGAGAAGGAGACACAACCTCTGCAGAGGTTCAGGAAAAGGAACATCAAGCTAAACATTGCAAAATTCCAACTCCGAAAACAGGAAGTGGCAGCTACTGACATCACAGAAATGCTACCACCCACAGATTGGAAGGGAGTAAAGAGATTGGTGGGGATGGTCAATTACTTATTCAAGTTTTATGAGCACCTTTCAGACGACTCTTGAGATCCTCAGACAACTGTCACACAAGGAGAATCTATGGGAATGGATGGATGTGCAGGAAAATGCCTTCAAAAGCAAGGCAATGACTATGACTGGAAAAACTGAGAAAGAATGCCTGGCCATAGTGTTTGGAATGGAGACCTTCTATCAATATACATACGGCAGACGTGTCAATGCACAGTCAGAGCACGAACCGCTGGATGTAATAATGAGAAAACCGCTAATGAATGCACCTAAACTTGCAGAAATGTGACATAAATGTCACACATGTGCCAGGAAGGGATATGCTGCTGGCTGACACGTTGAGCAAAGCAGAGCCTACTTACAGGAGACACATGCAAGTCAACCTGAAATGAAGACCTAAGTAGTGAACATGGTGGACTGATTACCAATTTCAATGGAAAGAATGAGGATAATTTGCATGGTGACACAAGCAAACAGAAAACTACAAATGCTAATCACCACCACAAAGAAAGGATGGCCAGAAAACAAAAAAGAGGTGCCTGTGGAAATATCTAATTTTGTCTTATTTCAAGATGAACTGGAGATGGATTGGTGTTCAGAGGTGAGAGAGTTGTGGTTCCGGACCCACTCTGGCATGACATCATTAGGGCCTTATGGTAGCCACGTTAACGGAATCTCAGACGGAATCATGGAATTAGCCAGTAGAAACGGAATTTATTGTTAAAGGTGGAATCTCGCAGAAAGTGAAATAATGTGAATTAAATGTCATCGTGAAGAGAATGAACATTCGTGTGGGGAAGTATTTACTCGGCGGACCGCTCAATCACGGTGGGATCTCATCACGAACACTAACTCGCTCCCTCCCAAACTAAACATCTCAAAACGGTGGCGAAAAAACTTGGAGAGTCCTCTCTTACTGTGAATGGAAGCTAGCGGGATTAGCGTAGTTTAGCAGAGCATGTTAGTGTGTGTGTGTGTGGGCGACTCAGGCTGGATGCGTGTTAGCACCGTGTTGTATTTTACCGCTTTTAGCAAGTGTTTTCCATGCCCGCTAAAGACGTGCAGGTTCTGAGTTAAAAAGTCAAGAGGCACGTTTATTCTTGCACCTAGCTTGCCTTAACCATCAAGACACATTCTCAACACACACAACACACTTTCAGCTTTCAAAATAAGAGCACTGTTTGCCGCATCCTGTCTAATTGTGGGAAAAAAAATAAGAGTGTCATAAAAATATCTTACATTAACACGGCGTTTGGAATTACATTGGTGGCTGTATGTTCCGTAATCTCAAGGACGGGCATTAAAGTTTGTTGAAGATTTTGTAGTTTGATGTGCAGAGGCTGACATCCTGTCATGCTGTGTGTTGCCGCTCTGCTGCCGCCAATTATCCCCTGGGCTTCATAATGCTGCACGCTGACACACTGCCGTCACTATGCTCTTCACCTGCACGCCGTCATTCCGCCACACGGCTGTTGTATCCGATGCTTATTTCTGGTCAAACCTGTAGCCTTGTCAGTCCTGCGTTTTTCCGGCAGTGGCTAGTTAATACCTTTTGCTAAGGTTAGTTCCTGCTTGGTTTTCAGCAGCGCTTTACGTTTTGTACGCTGCTTGGTTCTCTACAGCGTTCCTGTGCTTATTTTAAGCTTCCTATTTTGTCGGTTTGCCCAGTGTCTTTTTGTTGTGGGTGTGGGGGAGAGCGAACTGTATGAGTGTTAGGTGGGTTCGCTGGAGCACCTCATCCATACCAGAACTCCGGTCAGAGAGTGAGTCCGGACACAACAACAGAACTAGATGGACTTTATTTATCTACAGTCCAATTTCTATTCAACAGGTTAAACTGTAATGAGTCTGATGTCTCAAGGAGTCTGGTTTCTGTAATGAATAAACATTGACATAGAAATGTTAAGTCGCTAGCTTAGAGTAGCACATGCGAATTTACACACACACACACACACACACACACACACACACTTTGCTTCACCACAAAATGGGCGCCAACAGGTTAGCTAGCAAAACGTCTGCACAATACACAGGCGCACACACACAACAATGGGCGATATTCGCCGCCTAATTTGCATATTGAAGCGTGAGTTTCTATTGGAGGATATGGGAGTCTAAATAACCAAACCAAAGAATATGAACCGGTGAGATTTATTCCTGACAAAAAGATCTAGTACAGACGTCCGGGCCTATAACAGTTCCCGTATGCCTACTACTAAGCGGGTCTTACAACAGCGCAGCTGCAATAAGCATCCTTTCTTTCCCTGCCCGGCATTTTATACATTTTGAGATTGTGTGGAATGCAGGAAGTCTGGCGATCGTGGACCAATCAGCTCGTGCAGGGGGCTGTTGACGTCGACCAATCAGCTCTTGCAGGAAGTCGGCGACCAATCAGCTCTTGGAGGGGGTTGGTGACATCGACCGTGACGTACACCAATCAGCTCCTGCCATCGCCTCCTTTCATGCTGATTTACCTCCGTGTATGCAGCGTCAATGTGGCGCCTGGATTCGAAAGCCCCGAGCACTTCCTGCTTTGATAAGACAACAGAACAGACATGCACAACAGGGGGGATGGTGTACCTGCAAGGCGACCACTACGTCTCAATGCAGATACAAATGAACAATACAAAAGGAAGAAGAAGCCAGTGACAAAACATTCATACACCTCCGTTAGCAATGCAAGTCAACTAAATAATGCAACTACATGTGAACTAGGCACAATAAAAATAATCTACCACTTTAACTCACCTTCGTCACTAACGCAAATTAAATTACGAGGGAATTTACAATAGTGGTACTCTGTATTTTTATAGTATTGTGCCCTACCCTCCTGTGCAGTGATTTTTTTGTATTAAACTTATTTTGTTCACTACTAGTGTGTTCTCTCTGCATCCTGGGAACCAAACTCCGGCATCCTGCCCCTTCATGACACATCCAATTAGAAAATTTGGCGAGGCTACATCCGTTTCTCAATTACTGTACAAAATTGGCTAATGATGTATTGCAGGGGTGTCAAACTCATTTTCACATAGGGCCACATCGACATAATGGCTGTCCTCAAAGGGCCAGATGTAACTTATAAATAAAGCTAAATGTAATGGAATATAATGTAAAATAAACATAACAACTCCTTAATGTTAAATAAGTCTACATTTATTACTTATTCAAATGACAAACATTACAGTTTATATCTTTACTTGTTCCTCTGTTCTAACATAAATCATTTGAATTTGTCAGCTTATGAAACCCACACTACTCCATCAATCAAGGATCAAACTATCCAAGTGAATTAAGAAAAATAACCTAAAACACAAGTGATGACATTAACTTTGTTCCAAACGTTTTTGTCAAAGTTAAAATGGGCTTAATTACTGTAGAATCAACAATTGTGAGCTGCTAACAGCATGTATGACAGATGTAGCATTTTACACAAAAAAAGGCTGCACAGTCTTGCATCCAACTGATGGTTTGAATACAATCATTTGTCTGCATGCAAATATAAAACCTGCAAATACAAAATAATTGCAACAGCATCCATCCATCCATCCATCCATTTTCTATACCGCTTCTTCCTCATTAGGGTCACGGGGGCATGCTGGAGCCTATCCCAGCTGACTTCGGGCGACAGGCGGGGTACACCCTGGACTGGTCGCCAGCCAATCAATTGCAACAGCAGCTACACATAAATAATACATGTATGTAATCTACTAAAAATTACAAAATAAAAGTTGACTCAGTTTACAACTATATTGGTCAAGTTTTTAGGCTAGTAACTAAGCTAAAAACTGATATTTTTTAAAGTCTGTAATTGGTCGGGACACACCTGCTCACAGACCTTCAGCATGCACTGCTTCAAAAAACGCTCCCTCTGAAAAACACTTGGAAGCATTGGCAATTTCTTCAGCCACAATAAAGCTAGCTTCCACTGCCGCATTGTTTTTGGCTGTGGATTTCGTGACCACACTCTGCTGCAACCGCAGTTTGCCTTTTAATTCTTGGGCAATTTGTTGCTTTTCTTGAAGGCTAGCTTTGGTGGACTTAGCTCTTAGACTTTTAAAGCAGATAGAATTGTACATCTAAATGCCCTCAACTGCTCAACAGATTTACTCTGCCAGGGAGAAGTGTGATATACACACGATAAGAGGGGGGCAAAAAAAAAGAGACAAGGACAACAGCAGCAACAACAATTGTGACAACAAGAACAGAACAACAGAAACATACAGAACTACATCAGCAAATAAATGTCTGTGATGACTATAAAGACCCTGATGGAAAGGACAAAATAATATCAACAACCACAATGACAATACTGCATTGAAACAGTCACACATAATAGTAGTCATGAAATGATGAACTATGATAGCGATCACAATGACAATACTGCATTAAAACAGTCACACATAATAGTAGTAATGAAATGATGAACAATGATAGTGATCACAATGACAATACTGCATTAAACCAGTCACACATAATAGTAGTAATGAAATGATGAACTATGATAGTGATCACAATGATAATACTGCATTGAAACAGTCACACATAATAGTAGTCATGAAATGATGAACTATGATAGTGATCACAATGACAATACTGCATTGAAACAGTCACACATAATAGTAGTAATGAAATGATGAACTATGATAGTGATCACAATGACAATACTGCATTGAAACAGTCACACATAATAGTAGTAATGAAATGAACTATGATAGTGATCACAATGACAGTAACGGTAATGCACATCATTGTAAAAAAAACTATAATCATACTGCTGAAATCACCGTCGCTGTAATAAAACCAACAACATAATAACACCCTGGTTAACTCAGTGAGTAATGTGGGGAAGTACGTATGTACTGTGAGTGTGCATATGTACAGGTATCTCTGTATGTGGGGAAGACTTCATATATATAAAGGTGCAAGAATGTGTGGGCGTGTAATTGTCACTGAGAATGCATGAAAGGAAAGGGGCCGCCCTCCACCTCCCAGAGAGCCCCGCCCCAAATAGCCAGGCCAAGCCCCCGCCGCAAGAAGGCCACCAGGCCCACAGGGGCAGGCAGCACAAAGATCAGCCCCCGCCCGCCCCGCCGCAGACTGGCCACCACCCCACCCCCCGCCCATCCACCAACACGCCAAGGGACAGACCCTGGAGGGAGGGAGACAACCGCCAGCCAGGAAGCAGAGACCAGCCAGACACCAGCAGGTAGCAGGGACTGCCCGCTAGCCCCCCGCCAGCCCCACCCCCAATCCACCGACCAAAGCCACCCCCGACTGCCCCACCCCGGAGCAAACATCACCCCGCCGATCCCGGCCAGCGCCACGCAGAACAACACCACGCCGCCCGCCCACACGCCGAAGTACCAAGGCCACCCAGCGACCAGGACCACACCCAAGCCAGATGAGCGAGACCCCCAGGGGCAGAGCCAGACGCCCTCAGCCCCCCGAGAGTCAGGTCAGGGAGTTAATTATTGGTGCCCATATAGACTGAAATTCTGACATTTGTTCCTTAGATTCAGCAGACATTCTCTCCATAGCTATATGATCTAACAAAAGATTTTTGTAAAGAGCTATGTTCACTTTCTTCCTTGATTTCCAATTGATGAGAATGGTTTTCTTGGCGATGCTTAATGCAGTGATGAGAAGCTGTGTTTGGTTTGTTTCTATATCAATTGTGGAGAGATCGCCCAGCAGGCATAGTAAAGGGGAGGTAGGAATGGAGAACCCAACGGTCTTCCATCCACATCAACTTTTTTCTCCCTGGACATTTTGGGATCATTATTTATTTGTCAATTCAACTCGTTGGCATTGATGTGGAAACACTGTTTAGTGGCGGTGAGCCGTCACTTCGTATTGTAGTCAATAGGCATTGTGGGAAATGAAGTTTTTGATCAAAGCACGCTTTTGACCTATTTAATTGCTCTCGCGGGCCACATAAAATGACGTGGCGGGCCACATTTGGCCCGCGGGCCTTGAGTTTGACACCTGTGATGTATTGCATCAATAAATGTAAGTATTTTTGCATTTAATTCATGGACATTTTATTCACTAACCCAAATAGCACACACTCTATGGTGGTAAAATAAGTGCAAAAGGTAAAAAAACTTTAATTTTTAATTTAGAAAAAAATTAAAATGAACAAAACAGAATTTGGGAAAAGAAGGAAACCGATTTCATAGGGCCCTAAACTGGTTAATGTAACAGAGCGTTTTAGAATAGCCGCTGACTTTGTGCAAGTTTGAAATAAGGACGACAGCCACGGCTGCAAGAGTCAGTCAGCTAGCTATCTCACTTAGCCACAGTCTTTCAACACACACGGCCGTCAAACAAGAGAAGTGCACATCCTGTCTAATCGTAGTGATAACATCAAATAAAAAGGGTGTCATAAAAAATAGCTTACATTAATAAAGGTATTACAGTTGCATCTGGATTTACCACGTTATGAAATTACATTACGAGTTTTTTAAATTATTATTTATGTTGTGACCTTTTTTGAGCCAGTGATTGCATTTATTTTAATTTGGCTTTTTTTTTTTAGTAAGAAAATGTTTATGGTCTTGTGACATGAGTCAGCCCATCCCATGACAGAGAAGAAAGAAGCTTCGAACTTGTGCCTATTCTGTTGCTGGCTGTTTTTTGAGTCCCGCCCACGCAGGGGTGGTACCCTTTCCCTATATGGATCAGTAGTGTGTAGCTATGTGTCTGCATATAACTGGCTCCGGCTTGTCAGTCAAGGGTATGTGTGTGTGCTTTCTATGTGTGCAAGGTGTAGCTGGCTTGACAAGGTTGCCAAGAAACCTGTGCAAAATTCAAGTAACAATGCACCCACTGTTTAAGTCTAAAGTACTAGTAAATTCTAGCTATTGTGAATCCTATATAAAGCATAGCTGTAATTTGGGATTAGCTACAACTGTTGAATCATCATTGAATGAGTAGTTATTGCCAAGGCCAAAATGTCATGGTTTGAAACTATTGCATCATATGCAAATGTCACAGCATGTATTAATTCGTTATTTTCAGGAACATTTTTTGGCTATAATATTGTAAATTAATTTGGCAAGACGTTTGGTAAAGTAAGAGAGACGGAATTTTAATGTGTTAGTATAGAAATTGTGTACTGTGCCTTTAAGAGCAGTAGAGCCTGCATTGTGGGGATAGTTTCACTTCCTTTTTGGTCGGCTACAAGGTTGGCAAATGGTTTTCTTACCGGGCACTGCATGTCTTCTGAGTTGACATTTAATTTGCTCATCTTGTGTCTTTTGCATCCCGGTAAACCGGTGGAATCAGCAATTAAAGCAGAACCTTTTTCTCTTTTTTTTTTGCACAATTGGACTCTTGCTGTGGATCGAAACTGCACATGGGCCAGCATTGTGGAGCTGTGGAATAAAAGGACAGCAGGCGAGTAACGTGAACTTCAACTATTTGGAAGAAATTAAGTTTGTTTGCTGCTTAAAGTGCTTTTGGGAAGAGTCATCAAGAAATGAAACTAGCACATTGAAATTACAAAGCATTTCATAAGCTCTTAGGTATGGATGAAAGTGAAACTGTGGAAGAAGTGACTGGAAAAACGAGTTGCTCAACTAACACTAAAAGCTGTGGAAGGCACAACTGCAGAGAGAAATACGCTTAGGAAGAAGAAAACTAAGCAAAGTGATGCAGTTAAAGAATGACATGCTTGCATTAATGGATGATGATTAACATGTGGAAACAATTAGAAGTTGTTAGAGATGATTAGAATTAAACAATAGAAGCACTGTAAAATTAAACAATAAAAGCACTGTTGCTTGAACTTTGTACAGACAGGTTGCTTGGCAACCTTATCTGCCAGTTGCAGCTTGCTTCACTTAGAAGACACCCATGCACACACACACACACACACACACACACTAGACTGACACAAGCTGGAACCAGTTCGAAGCGGACAAATAACCGCACCATTGCTACACGTAGGGGGGCTTTAATTGCAACCTCTATAGTTATTGCACTATGTATGTGTATGGCAAATTGGTAATTCTTAAAAAAAACAAAAACGTTTGGGCTGATTGTCTGTCTTTATTTCTGTGAAACAATTTTTTTACTATTTTGACACAAACATGTATTTAATTAAATGCACGTTTTTGTTAGAGTTGACTAGAATTAAACAATAGAATTACTGTAGAATTACACAATGGCTGCACCGTTGCTAGAATTTTGCACAGACAGGTTGCTTGGCAACCTTATTAAGCCTGCTACAGCGTGCACACGTAGAAAGCCCACACACATACCCTTGATTGACACAAGCTAGAACCAGTTAGATGTAGACACATAGCCACACACCACTGATCCATGTAGGGAAAGGGTACCGCCCCTGTGTGGGCGGGACTTGAGAACAGTATAGCAGAAAAGGCACTTCCTAGTTCGAGACTTCTTCCTTGTCCCATGGGATGGGCTGAAGTCCAGCGCTGAGCTTTGTGACATCTTCCAGACAATTACTTCACTAAAGATTGAAAATACGGGAACGAGTGTCCAACTCATCTCTTCCAGGATAAACAAACTTGACCGTTTCATTTTGGAGTAATACAAATACATGGGAAATAAACAGTTGAATAATTGTTTTTAGCTTAACGTAACAAAATGAACAGTATAAAAAAATACAAATAAATATATTTATCAAATAGAAATCTGTCCTGCTCAACTTAAAACAGAATAAATTGAGTGTCCAGGTTGCAGGGGTCTCCAACTTTCATCACTATTAGAGCTGTCAACTATTTGTGTTTTATTTATAACTGGCAACATTTAAATTGTACTCTACTTTATTTACCAAGCACATCTCCATTCAAACAGTGTTGCCATCGTGTTTATGCTATTTTGTGCTCATTTGTCATTATATAAAGGCATAAAGTCTGCATTGAACAGTTGGAATAAAAAAATTCTCGGAGTTGGAGCAAATATTCTTTGACCCTTTAGTGAGCTACTCAAAATCAGCTGGTGAGATAGGAGACCCCTGTGATAGTGTCACCATCACAAGGCCGTACACGCTGTGTGTTTATGTTCATTTAACCACCACACACAAATAGTGCTTTGAGGACAAGACAGTTTAATGACAACAAGAGAGAAAAGTTTTTCGATGACACTTGAAAAAGTTAGTACGTTTGTTTTAAAAACAAAATGTCACTGTGGTAAAAAGTCACATTTGGAGTCCGAAGACCAGAGGCGGGGCGGATAACGCTAGCTAGCTCGCTGCCGCCAATGCTACTGTATATTGTGATAGTTGATTGAAAATACATTTTTCAAAGATTTTTGCTGTAGAGTTAATAATGGAAATTGGATGGTAATTGTTGATATCATGTGGGTCTCCTCCCTTATGGAGTGAAGTGACAGTAGCGTGTTTCCAAGTGAAAGATTGAATAGATCACAAAGTGGGTACATTAATATATTTTCAGCGAGTTCAATAAATTTAATCTCGATCATCTGGTCCAGGTCCACAATCATCTGGTCCATGTCCACAATCATCCTTAAATTCATGAAGTGTACACTGAACTTCAGCAGTAGTATTAGGAAAAGAAAATGAACTGTTACAGGAAGAGCTAGTAGAGGAAGCATGTGCTGAAGATGAGTTGAACACATAGGAACTGCCAATTGCACATGTACACTAGGTTCTCTACTTACGAATTTGATTGAAACATTTCTTCCATTCAAGAAAGAAGAAAACAAACAAACAATATTAAAATACTATAACATAAAACCAAACACTCTTCAAACCAGAATGACAGGGAGCAGAAAGAAGACAAGTCTTCTTATCTCTGCCCCTTTTTCAGCCACAAACAAAGTCATATTTAAAAACAATAAAAACAAAAAAATATACCACATTTCAATTACAACTCAACCAATGCCATTTCCCACAACAAAAATAACCGTAGTATGACAGCCAATCATAACTGAGATAGTTCATATTTCCTCAACATACTCGTTTTAACCATTTTTTTAAATATGGTATCAGACTTGGATTCTTTAGTTTCTTTATTCAGATTGTTCCATAAACTGACTCCTTTTACAGAAACACAACGTTCCATCATTTTAGTCCTGAATTTAGTTTTTTGAAAATCATCGTACCTTTTAATAAAATACTTACTTTCTTTTCTTTCAAATCTTTTCTGAATATTAACTGGCAAACTTTTTTTTTATAAGCTTTCAGCATAATTAGCAATATATTATATTCTACTAATTCATAAAATGTCAATAGTTTTAACTTAAGAAATAGTGGATTTGTTGGGTCTCTGTATTGTTTTCTACTGATTATTCTTATTGCTCTTTTTTTGCAAAATAAATATTGACTGAGTTTATGTTTTGCAAGCATTTCCCCATACTTCAATGCAATAGGTCAGATATGGAACAATCATGGTATTGTACAACATATACATTGCTTTGTTATCCAGTGAATCCTTTACTTGATGTAACAATGCTATTATTTTGGATATTTTTACCTTTGTGTACTGTATATGTGATTTCCAACACAACTTCTCATCCAGAATTACACCCAAAAACTTGGTTTCCTTTACTCTATTAATGTCAATACCATCTATGTTAACTGAAGCACCAGAGTCTCCCTGTGTTACTGAATATCATCAAGTTTGTTTTTTCCACATTTACCAATAATTTGTTTACATCAAACCACACTTTTATTTTTTTAAATTCTTGTTTAACCACATCCAACACCTTCCCAAGGTCTTCCCCACAAAAATAGAGTAAAATAAAGTAGTATCATCCGCAAACAAAATACATTTGAGCAGTTTAGATGCACAAACAAAATCATTCACATACAAAACAAACAATTTTGGTCCGAGGACCGATCCCTGAGGTACTCCACACCGAATATGATGCAATTTAGATTCTACCTCATCTATCTGCACAAACTGTTTTCTATTTTCTAAATAACTTGAAACCCATTCAAGTGCAACTCCTCTGATACCATATTTGCTCAGTTTTTTTAAGAAGTACGGTATGATCAATGGTATCAAAAGCCATTTTAAGGTCAACAAAAACACTCACAAAAAACTGTTTCTTTTCTATTGCGGTCGATATTTCTTCCGTTAATTCCATAAGAGCCATAGATGTGGAGTGGTTAGTTCTAAATCCATACTGACTGTTACTTTAAATATTGCTTCTATCTATAAATTTGTCTAACCTGGTTACAAACAATTTCTCTAATATTTTGGAAAATTGTGGAAGCAAGGATACTGGTCTATAGTTGGAGAAACCATGTTTATCTCCATTTTTATACATTGGAATCACCTTGGTCATTTTCATTTTGTCAGGAAAAACTCCTGACAAAAAGGATAGATTACAAATATGTAAATATGTAAATGGTTCAATGACCAATTCAATGATATTCTTTACCAATATCATATCCATATCCATAAAGTCAGTGGATCCTTTACTTGCACAACTTTTTACAATATTCAGTATTTCTTCTTTTTCTACCTGAAAAAGAAAAATACTGTCCACATGATCCATTATTGTGTTTTTATTTACATTGCTTTTTATTGTAGGTATGTTTGCTGCAAGACAAGGGCCTACATTGACAAAAAAGTCATTGAACTCATTTACTATTTTATTTTTTTCAAAAATGTCATCATTATTTTTCACAAAATAATTTGGAAGAGCCGATTCTCATTTATCATTTTTTATGACACTATTTATTATTCCCCAAGTAGCCTTTGTACTATTTCTATTTTCATATAGTAAATTACCATAGTATTCCTTTTTGTGCCTTCTAATTATCAATACTAACTGATTTTTGTATTTCTTATACCTTCTTCTGCTTCTTTCGACCTTGATTTTAAAAAACATCTATATAAGTAATTTTTTTTCTTGCAGGCATTTTGTAGTCCTTTAGTCATCCATGGCTTATCAATAGCAGTTTTCTTTACAATCCTCTTAAGTCCGCAAGGTTTTTCATACAAATCAATCAATATCGTCATAAAAGAATCATAAGCTATCATGTACATACACTCCATCCCATTCCTGTTTTTTTAAGCTTTGTTTCAGTGCTTCCATAGCTTCCTTAGATCTGTTTCTTACATATTTTTCCGTGGTAATGTCCTTAGTATTGTATTGATCATTTTTATAAACTGTAAAAACAGGTAAATGATCACTTACATCAGTTATCATGATCCCATTCACAACTCTTCCATCACCTACATTTGTGAAAATATTATTAATAATAGTTGCACTTTTTGATGTTATTCTTGTGGGTTTAGATATCATTGGAAGCAAATTCAAACTATTCATTGTATTTATAAAATCACACGTGTTCAATGAACTTGAATTTTCCAGATCAATGTTTACATCTCCACATAAAAACACAACCTTGTTGTGACTCCTGTCAAACAGGTCCGTGATTGTATCTACACTGTATGAATGTGTGAACACATGAACCTGGTGGTCTATAAACACAACTCACTAGAACATTTCTAGCCTTTTCACTAATGATTTCCCCTGTGATCATTTCCATAACATCGTCAATAACAGTTGTCATATTATTAACAAGCTTACATTTCAAACTACAGTTGACATACAAAGATACACCTCCACCTTTTTTTGTCCTTCTATTTACATAATACAGTTCATAACCATCTATCTGAACATCATCAATTTCTCCATCCTTCATCCATGTTTCTGACACTGCAATTCTACTAAAATGCCCTCTAATTTTCTTTAAATAATCTTTCATCTTTGATAAATTACATTTTATACTTCTACTGTTGAAATGAAGGATAGACAGTGTTCCATTCATCATTACTTTATCATTACATTTTTCCTCAGTATAATACTCGCATTCATTATTTGGAATTAGTTCTTTTTTGTTCGTACCCTCGTCTATATCATATATTTTACTCTCTCAATCAAAATCTAAATTTATGTATGCATCCATTTTCCAGTATATGTCTATTTCTTATATCCACTCTACAGCCCAGTCTACATCTAATACTCTCAATCAACTCCATTGCTCTGTTTTCTTCTTCTAAATTTTTCTAATTCTTTAAGATCTCCTATCATCTTAGCCTGTGACTCTTCTTGTTCTCTTATCCATACTTTACCATTTCGAGTCCATGTTGCCATGATGTTTTTGTGTTTTCTCAGCATCCTTGCTTCTCATGCAATATCTCCATTTTTTTTTTGGTTAAATGTTCATTTAAGTATACATTAGTACCTTTCAATTTCTTTGCTTGCGTTAACAAATCAATCCTCTTTTTGCAAATGAAACTTAAGATGATAGCTGGTTTTTTTTTCTCTGTCTTTTTTGGTAATACGTGACAAACAGAAATATCTTCACTTTGGATGTTTATGTTCTTACTGTGCAGAAATCCCACTACTTGTTGTTCCAGTGTCAGCAGTTCCTCCTGTGGTGCATCTTCTGATGTCACCCCGTTTACAGTTGCTCGTGCGTAGGATCGGTGTCGAGTTTCTAGGCATGTTAATACCAAATTGTCTCTCTTTGTATATTGTTCCAATTCGGCCACCCTTTGCTCCAACACAATAATCCTTTTATCTTTCTCCGTTAGCATGTCTTTCAATGATCTTACTTCCTCCATTAGTCCAATTAGTCGTTCCTGCTGTGATGCTAGTCTTGAACGCTCACGCGACATAAAGTTTAGTGATCTTTTAATCTCCTCCAAGTCGTCTGTAGTTGCAATGTCTTTATCCCGCATGTTGCTTCTTCCACCCGGCGTTCTCTCTTTCTCAAACAATCAAAAAAATAAATGAAAAATAATCGGTGAGTTTCCGTAACAGTAAAACTTCAGTGAGTCCCAGGTTAGCGATGCAGTCGCCGCGTTAGCTGGAAGCTAACATTGAGTTCCGTAGCGGTGAAACTTCAATGAGTCCCAAGTTAGCAATGTCGTCGGCGCATTAGCTGGAAGCCAACACCGAGTTTCCGTGACGATGAAACCTCAATGAGTCCCAGGTTAGCGGTGACGTCGGTGCGTTAGCTGGAAGCTAACGTTGAGTTTCCATAACGGTGAAACTTCTGTAGCCAGATGTTTCTAGGTCTGCAAGCAGTTTCAAACGTGTGACATCAGTTCCAGACAGTGGATTCCCTCCGTGAAGTCTTCTTCACTATCCGGCGATTTTGTTGCGAAGAGGTTTGCTGGGGAGTTTTAGGGCAACATCCGACTTGCGAACATTCGGAGATACGAACGCAAGCTGACTGGCCTATATTTTCATGTATTTTGTCGAAAATTGCGATATTTTGTCATTTGAATTTGTTCGACAATGGCGCACTACAGTGCTACTATATCATCTACGAGGAGAAGAAAATGAAGACTATACAAACTTCCATTGACACCTTCTTCAAACGTAGATCTGCTACTCCTGCACCATCATCACCAAGTGACTCGCCACCAATGCCTACACCTTCATCTGCACCTTCGTCACCAATTCTTCCAGCTCAGTAGTAACTACCTCTTTTAGAAGAGTCTAACGACGACGATGATTTGTACTTTTTTCAATAACACCTCCTCCTCCTCCACCACTACCACCAACGATGTATGCGCGACCACTCCTCTTCAAAGGTAAATAACATTTATCATTACATATTATTATATCATTTTTATTATTATTGTTTTTTTCATTAATTATCCTCGTTTAATATTACTACTGCATCCAAACTCATATTTACATACATACACATATACTGTATATATGTATACACGTACATGTAGTACCTATATCATTGGTAATATTACCTTTTGTTCGACTTACGAACAAATCGACTCGCGAACGGTCGTCTGGAACCAATTGTGTTCGTAAGTTGGGGACCTAGTGTATATCAGGGGTGCACACAATCAAAATGATGCTGTATGCCAGGGGTCGGGAACCTTTTTGACTAAGAGAGCCATGAAAGCAAAATATTTGGAAATTTATTTCAGTGAGAGCCATATAATATATTTTAAAAGTGAATTCAACTAAATGTCAGTATAATAAGCCTCTGAATTTATTCTTTTAAATAATGTTGTTATAATACTCACCATTAATGCGACTTCTGGTGCTGCATGGATTTGCTCATGTCTTTGTAGTCTGGTTGGTACTTGGTGAGGTTAAGCTTCATGCAAGCGTTGAGACTTTCATCCGTTAAACGTGATCGTAGATTGGACTTGATGTTTTTAAGATGTGAGAATGACTGCTCACATGCATACGTAGATCCAAACATGGTCAACACAGCAATACTCACACGCTGCAGTGTGTGGTATGTGACAGGAAGCGCGTTCCAAGTTTTGAGAATCAGCTGGTCTTCGGGTTGAAGTTTTTTCATTTCTGTCCACATGTGCTTGCTCGCCAACTCCGCTTTCTGTCGTGTGATTCTTTCCAAATCTTCATTCAGTGACTTGAACTTGTTCACCCACATGTCTGAGGCCTTCAGGTCAGCCACTTCTGCTTCAAAATCTCTGACGGAGACACCAGCAATGTAACTCAGGTCGGCTGTGTTCAGTGAACACTCGGTTGGATAGGTGATGAACTTAAAAAGACGAGCGTGCTCACGAAATTCTCCAAAGCGTGCTTTTAAGGACTGTAGGAGACTGGATGTGAAGCCAGCTAGCTGGTGGAGATCAAAGTTTTGAATGGGCTCACTTGCTGTGCATGCATCTTTAAACTGGCTCAGTTTTTCAAAATGTAGTAAACGACCTGTTTCAAGATCCATAATGAAGAGCTCTAGCTTGTTTTCAAAAGCAAACACAGCTTGTTGAAGGGATAACACTGTATTTCCAATGCCTTGCATTTTCACGTTGAGCTGGTTCAGATGTTCAGTCATATCTACGAGATAGTAAAACTTGAGGAGCCACTCAGTTTCGGCTAGCTCAGGATGCTCGATGCCTTTCATTTCAAGGAAAGTCTGGATTTCGTTCAGGCAAGCCGCAAAACGGCTAAGCACCTTCCCTCTTGACAACCAACGCACATTGCTGTGCAAAAGCAGACCAGGATAGTTATTTCCAACTTCATCCAGCAGTGTTTTAAACTGGCGATCATTTAAGGCTCGGGCAGCAATAAAGTTGATCACACGAATGACCAGCGACATCACTTCGCCAAACTGCCCGTCACACATCTGAGCACAAAGTGCCTCCTGGTGTAGAATGCAATGGAAACTTAGGATGGGTCTATTTTCATGTTCACGAAGAAGCGCCACAAATCCTTTGTTTTTCCCCACCATACACGGAGCACCATCAGTACACACTGAGAGAAGTTTATCCATAGGTAGATTTTTTTCTTGAGCAAACTCCATGAAAGACTTGAATAAATCCTCACCTCTTGTGGACCCTTTTATTGGCAGAACAGCAAGACTTTCTTCGCGCAGTGTGTCATCAACAGCATATCTTGCAATCACGCTGAACTGCGACAAATGGCTCACGTCTGTTGACTCATCCAAAGCCAGGGAAAAGAACGGCGCTGCATTTATGTCCTTCACTTGCGTTTCCTCCACTTTGTTTGCCATCATGATGGTACGATCATGAACAGTTCTTGCCGACAGAGGCATGTCTTGTATCCGTTTGATTATCTTGTCTTTGTTCGGAAGATCATCAAAAAGTTCATTGGCTACATCCAGCATGAACGTTTTAGCATACTCGCCATCTGTGAATGGTTTTCCGTTCCTCACTATTGCTAAAGATCCAGCAAAGCTAGCGGAATTATAGTCACCTTGCCGGGTCCATACGCGGAGTTGCTGCTGGCTAGCTTGCACCCTGCTCAGTAGCTCTTGGCACGCTTTCTTTCTGCTGTCTCCCGCAGGGTATTTTGATGCAAAGGTAGCATGGCGCGTGTCGAAGTGCCGCTTTACATTCGACCGTTTCATCGATGCAATTTTGTCATTGCAAATTAGACACACCGCAGAACCTGCTCTCTCCACAAAGGCGAATTCTTCGGTCCATTCGTCCCGAAATGTACGATACTCGTCATCTTTTTTTCTTTTCGCCATCTTCTTTGTCGAAGGGTTAGCTTTGCGCTAATGACCGAGCAGACTGATTCAAAAGGGGGCGTTTACCTGTTTACCCAGCAACGGCCAACGTAGGCCAGTATCATCCAATTAAGCAGTGAAAAATCGATGGATGGATTAAAACAAGTGAGAATATTTTGTTTTATCTGCGAGCCAGATGCAATCATCAAAAGAGCCACAGCTGGCTCGCGAGCCATTGGTTCCCGACCCCTGCTGTATGCTATAAGGCATACAGCATATATTAAATCTAACCCGTAAACTTTGCAACTACTTTTACTAAATACTAATGATTAGTATTTCACGCACGGTGGTCTAGTGGTTAGCATGTTGGCCACACACACAGTCACAGTCAGGAGATCAGGAAGACCTGGGTTCGAATCTCCGTCGGGCATCTCCGTGTGGGGTTTGCATGTTCTCCCGTGCGTGCGTGGGTTTTCTCCGGTTTCCTCCCACATTCCAAAAACATCCATGTTAGGTTAATTGGCGACTCTAAATTGGTCATAGGTATAAATGTGAGTGTGAATGGCTGTTTGTCTATGTGCTCGGCGAGAGTCTAGTGTGTACCCCACCTGTCAGTATACCCCAGCGACCCTAATGAGGAGAAGCGGCGTAGAAAATGGATGGATAGTATTTCACGTTCAGGGTTTCCAAGTTTACAGGTCATCAAAATAGTTGATATCATCCAGTAATTCACTGGAGGCAAGCTATTACTGGAAGTGTGTTGTGAAGCTTCAGATAGTTGAGAAAGTTTTGGGAGATCTCACAAAACAGGTCTGTTTACTTAGAGGGATTTGTAAGCTCAAGAATGAACGAAAGAACCGTGATCAATGTACACAGTTTTAAAAGTAATAAGGGGAGTGTGTGTTTTTCAGGGAGACCTGCTAATGAAATGGATGAAAGCCATCCAGACTGGGCACCCTCATTACATCTCGGACACACGGAGGTGAAAGCTGCAGATAACGAGAGACTACAGATAACATTGCACAAGGAGGAACTTTCTCCAACAAGAGAGGAGAACGAGCGACTACGACAACAACTGGAAGATGTTTGCAAGACTCAAGTTGTCCTACACATTGAAGGTGTGTTTAATGTTTTGCTAATCTTATACTTAAGCTTTAAACACACTTTTTATGTCTTATTTCTGGACACAAATTATATACTGTCAAAAAGGCAGTAGTTTTTACAAAGTCCATGACGAGTGAGTGCACTAACTGCTTTGGATCCAGTGCAGTGATACCCCTTTTCCACTCTAGCGAACTTTGTTTTTGGTGCTACCACAACTCAATAATCTAGTTAACATGTCGTTTCAGACTCGAACATTTCCAAAGGCCCTAAAAACTGGTGTCATTAGCCTCTTCTGAAGAAGAGCAGTCTTGATGCCACAGTACTGAATGACTATCAGCCCATATCAAACCTGCCATTCTTGGGGAAAGTCTTAGAAAAGGTTGTATACTAAAAGATTACTGACTTTCTCCTCTCTAACAATGTGGTTGATACTTTCCAGTCAGGCTTTAGGCCCCACCACAGCACTGAGACAATTCTGATCAAGGTGGCAAATGATATCCGTCTGAACACAGATGCAGGCAGAGTCTCACTTTTAATTCTGCTTGCCAAAATCAAGGGAATAGTGTCTAAGCCAGATTTAGAGAGACTAATCATGCCTTTGTCTCCAGCAGGCTACTGAAACAGCCTTCTCACCAGGCTCTCTAAACATGCTGTAAAACAGCTGAAGTACATCCACAATGTTGCTGCTCAAGTCCTGAATAGAACCAGGAAATATGACCATATGAGTCCAGTTATTTTTGATCAATCCTCATCCACAAATCCATCAAAGTCCTCATCTTCTGTATTCGACACAAAAAAAGCCGTCTTCTTTTCCGTTCGCTACTAGTCTGTTAACTTGTCAGTGTTATTCAGCTCCGAAGCAAAGAAGCAAACTTCTCCTGTTGCTTCCGCCAACTTTACTTATTGAACGCAGCCACCAGAGAGTAGTTCAGAACACACACACACACACGTCTCGTCTCTTCTTCCTGCTTGCCCACAAGGCAAAGGTTAAACAAGCCCCACTACATAGCTGTCCAGCCAATGCCTGTAACAAGTGACACCGTTTATTTCCTGGTGTGCACTGGTCAATACTGTAATGCCGCTTGTTGTGGGGAAGGAGAGACTCACGTCGCCGATGCACTTTAATGGCTTTATTAACAGCGGAGAACACTGCAGGACTTTACATCCACGCCAACATAAACACACTTCCCAACTCTCTCCAAACTCACAGCTAGCACTGAGCCTAGCTCTCCTGCTCGGGACGCCCACCGTCACTTCCCGTCACTTCCTGATGAACTAAAGCTGTAATGACACTCTGCCGTATAAAAAGTAAAATATTAAAAACAGGCGTAAGACATTACTATCACAGCTTTGTTCTGTGGGTCGTGGATAATAACAAGCCTAGTAGATTCAAGAGTTTTATTGTCTTATGCATAGTAAAACGGACAGTTATACTAAGCAATGAAATTCTTATTCTGTTCATTCTCCCAAGAAAAGAAAGAAAACACAAGAAAAAGAATAAGAAAATCAGTAGTGCTGTACAACTTTTATCCGCAGCCCCACAGTGCCCTATGCTGGTCAACATTATTATTATTATTTGTTTTTTCTCCTTTTTTTCCCTTTTTTTCCCTCTACTGGTCAACATTCAAACTGATCGCCAACCTGTCTATAGAGGCCACCTGTCTATAGCGGCCACTAGAGGGAGTCTGCAAAAGTGGCCGCTATATAAGTTTGACTGTATTTTCTGTAATACTTGGTGGTAATCGAGGGAAAGGCTTCTTGAGACGTCATCTGTACTTCTGTGAAGAAGGTGTCGGACGTTTCGCTCCTCATCCGAACCCGTTCCTTACACTAAGCCTGGGCGGAAAGGAACCAATAGAAGGAGGGTGTTGGCACACCAATTCCGCCCACTCTTACTGTATTTAAGGCCTAGGCTACCAGCACTTATTAGTTCGCTGACGAAGCTCTTCGGATGAGGAGCGAAACGTCCGACACCTTCTTCACAGAAGTACAGATGACAGCTCAAGAAGCCTTTCCCTTGATGGACAACTCCTGTACGACTGAGAGCCTACACAGACGCATTGCTACCAACTTTGGGAGAGACATCATTCTGCTGGTACGTAGCTTAGAAAAGGCCACTCTTAAATTAGCAGATTTAAGGAACCACCTCAGATTCAATCTTAGATGCAGGTAGAGTAGGTTAATCCCCAAATGCATGAGGCAAGCGTCCCTTGAGCAAGGACACTTGGCAAGGAAAATGCAACTAAACTACATCAGAAAAATACAGAATTTGAGAATTTGGAGACTTAACATAGAGATAAAAAATAAACAGTCTGAAGTAGAAACCTTCTATCAGAGATTGCAAACCAAGCTTACGCACGAAACCTATCAGGAGGTTTGTGAATTTACTAAATCGGGTTATATGAAGCACCATAGCAAAACCAAAGAAAGGCATAAGGGAAAATTCCAGAAACTTCTATTGGAAAATCGACCACAGCTTGTCGTAAACACTAAAGATGGGGGGAATCAGACCAATACTAAAGAAAATTGGATCAAAAATCTGTCAGACAGAAGCCTCTCGGAGACCGAGAAGGCAGTATTATCAAGGGTCTCAACTTCTCAGTGACTCCTAAAACGATACCCACAGTAGACTATATCACAGCAGCTGAATCGGCCATCAGGAACAATAACCTTTCTAGAACAGAGGCAGGGGACCTTCGTCTGAGAATATCAGCCCTTCTCAGTAGTGCTAAACCACCACCGTCCAATATCACGGTAGGTGAGAGGAAAGCATTAGCGGCTCTGCAGAAAGATGAAAGGATCACCATCTTACCAGCTGATAAGGGCAGATGCACAGTGGTTCTCAACACATTGGACTATGAAGAAAAAATAACAAGTCTAAATAGTGATGCCAACACATATGAGCAACTTAAAAGGGACCCATCCAGTAGGTATAAGAAAGAAATTTCGTAGCTGTCCTCTTTTATTTTACTTTATTTATTTATTATTTTTTTAACTGCATTATAGACACAATCACACCTTATCACATACACGAGTGGGGCGGGCTGGATTGGGGTGCCTCGTGCACCTCGGCGCCTGCCCGCCAGGGTCGGCGGTGTGGCCGGGGGCCTGGCCATCGCGGTGGCTCGCCCGGGGCGGCCTGACCTGTGGGGTGCCCTTGTCTGGTTCGCCTGCCCTTCCTTGGGGTGGCCCTCTGGGGCCTGTTGATGCCGGGGCTTGCGCCGGGGGGGGCGGCTTGCGGTGCTTCCCCTGGACTGACACGTGCTGCGGGCGCCTCTGCGCTCTTGGGGCGGGTTCGGCGGTCTCCGGGGGACGGTGCCGGTGCTGCGGGTGGCCCGTGTGCCGCGGTGGCGGCTGGTGGTTGCTGCGCTGTGGCGGCTGCTGGGGCGCCGGGCCATCTGGTGGGTTGGGGCTTGGTGGGGTGGGGGTGGGGGGGCGGGTGCCCTGGGGCCGGGCCCGCTGGGGGGGTTGTGCTCTGCCGGGCGCTTGGGCGTTTGTCGCCATTGCGCTTTGTGCTCTGCCGGGCCGCTGTCTGTGTCCTCGCCTCCCCCGGTCTGTCTGTGGGCTTGTCGGGGGTGGGGCTCCGGTACGCGGGTGGTGCGCTGTTGGCTCTGGTGGCATGTGGCTGGTGTGGCTTCTGGTGGTTTGTGGGGGCCGTCGGCTGGTCTGCTGCTGGTCTCGCCTTCTCGGCTCTGGTGCTTGGCCTCCCTGCGGCTTGGGGTGTGGTGCTCCCGCTCCCTCTTCATGGTTTGCTGGCCCGCGGGTGTCGGTTGGCGCTGTGTGGTGGTTCGCCTGGATGCTTGCCCGTTTTCCCGCCTGCCTGCTCAGTTTCCCGCTTTCCTCCTCGCTGGCTCCACTGTCTGCCTTGTTGGCGGCGTCCTACCGTTGGGAGGGTGTGGCCTGGTGTCTTCCTGCTCCCCGGCGGTCCGCGCTCTCCGCGCCTGGGTTCTGGATCGTATGTCTGGGACCCCGGGGTCCCCGGCTCCGCTGCTCCTAGGGTTACCAACGGGGGATAGGGTGGGGCTTCCGGGTGTCGGGCAGTCGACCACTGTGTGTGCGTGCGTGCGTGTGCGTGTGCGTGTGTGTGCGCGCTTGAGTGCGTAGGAGTGTGTATGTGCGTGCGCGTAGGGGTGTGTATGTGCGTAGGAGTGTGTATGTGCGTGCGTGTGGGTGCGTAGGAGTGTGTATGTGCGTGCGTGTGTGTACTTTTATTTATTTATTTATTTATTTATTTATTTTAGTTATTTATTTGGGGGGGGGGGGGGGGGGGGCATACAGGGGTTTGCTCCGTGGGGTCGGGTGCTGGGTGATACATCTCTGCCGCCCGTGCCTCCGCCGGGTGGGTGGAGGGTGTGCCTCCTGCATCCCTTGGCGGGGCGGCCCTGTGTCGGGGGTCGGGCGGGGGTTGGCCCGAGGCGGGCCGGGCTCCGCTCCCTGGGGGTGGGGGTGGCGGTGGGCGGGATCGTGGGGTGTGATCTCTCGCTGGTCTCAGGGGTTGGCAGTCCTCCGGCCCGCCGGCGCCCTGTCCTTGGCTGGGATTACCTCTCTTCGGCCCCTTGCTGGTCTTCCCGGGGGGGGGGGCTCTCTGGGCTGGCTCTTGGGGCACTGATCTTTGTGCTGCCTGCCCCTGTGGGCCTGGTGGCCTTCTGGCGGGCTGGCTATTTGGGGCGGGGCTCTCTGGGAGGTGGAAGGCGGCCTCTTTCCTTTCATGCATTCTCAGTGACAATTACACGCCCACACATTCTTGCACCTTTATATATATATGAAGTCTTCCTCACATACAGAGATACCTGTACATATGCACACTCACAGTACATACGTACTTCCCCACATTACTCACTGAGTTATCCAGGGTGTTATTATGTTGTTGGTTTTATTACAGCGACGGTGATTTCAGCAGTATGACTATAGTTTTTTTTTTGTTTTTGTTTTTTTTTTACAATGATGTGCATTACAGTAATTTTCATTCTGTTCACTATCATGGATAATCATTTCATTACTACAATTATGTGTGACTGTTTCAATGCAGTATTATCATTGTGATCACTATCATAGTTCATCATTTCATTACTACTATTATGTGTGACTGTTTCAATGCAGTATTATTAGTGTGACTGTTTCAATGCAATATTGTCATTGTGATCACTGTCATAGTTCATCATTTCATGACTGCTATTATGTGTGATTGTCATTGACAGCTTTGTCATTGTGGTTGTTGATGTTGTTTTGTCCTTATGTCCATGTTCGTCTTTGTGGTTGTCACGGACATTTATTTGCTGATGTTGTCCTGCATGTTTCTGTTGTTCTATCACTATTGTTGTTGTTGCTGCTGTTGTCCTTGTCTCTTGTCTCTCTTTTTTTTTTTGTTGTCCCCCCCCCCCGTTTCCTTTTCTCTTCTTCTCTGTCCCCTCTTGCTCCGGTCCGGTCGCTCCAAATTTGCTTTATAACAAACATCAAAGTCAAATAAATTTTGTATGACAGGGGAAGTGTATATCACACTTCTCCCTGGCAGAGTAAATCTGTTGAGCACTTGACGGCATTTAGATCTACAATTCTATCTGCTTTAAAGGCTGGACAGGACAGGGGAAAAAAAAAAAAAAAAAAAGAAAGAAATCATAGACTGTCTCCAAAAGTTAGAGAAGGAAGAACGAATTGACAGACAGATAGCATGTAGCATTGACTCTACCACATACAATGTAGCTAAATATGTAAAAACAGTCTTATCCCCATTGGTAGGCAACACTGATCATCATATAGAGAACACAAAAGGGTTTGTGGCGAGTATCAAAGACCTCAGATTGGAGCCAGAGGAAACTTTGGTGTCTTATGATGTGACTTCACTTTTCACATCTGTCCCCACCTCAGCAGCAGTCTCGGTGGTGAGGAAGAGACTGCTCGAGGACTCAACTCTGCATAGGAGAACAAAACTTAGTGCTGACCACATCTGCCAATTATTGGAAATTTGCCTTAACACTACATATTTTCAGTTTAGAGGGATATTTTACAGACAAATTCATGGTTGTGCTATGGGCTCACCAGTCTCACCCATAGTGGCGAATCTGTACATGGAAGAGATGGAGAAAGAGGCTCTCACATCCTTCTCAGGGACAAAACCAAGGCACTGGTTTAGATACGTAGATGACGCCTTTGTCATAATCAAAAAACAGGAAATTCAGTCTTTCACAGATCATATCAATGCGGTGGACACCAATATAAAATTTACTCGCGAGGACACTAAAGAGAACCAACTAGCCTTCTTAGACTGCAAGGTAATTATAGGAGAGGACAGACAGCTACTTCCAGAGGTCTTTAGAAAGGCCACACACACTGACCAATACCTGCTTTTTGAATCAAACCATCCACTACAACATAAACTAGGGGTTATTAGGACCCTCCAACATAGAGCGGAACAAATACCAACTAGTGCTGAGGGAAGGAAAAAAGGAGACACAACATGTCCAGAGAGCGCTCTTAACCTGTGGGTACCCGCGGTGGGCTTTTAACAAATGTCAAAAGAAGAGAGTAGGGAAAGAAACCCAAAAGCCCACAGAAGCAAAAAGGAGAGGAGTGGTAGTCCCTTATGTAGCGGGGGTCTCCGAAAAACTCCAGAGGATCTTATGGCAACACAAAATTCCTACCTATTTCAAACCAGTAAATACCCTGAGACAAAAATGACTGCATCCTAAAGACAAGGCTCCAAACCAAAAACAGAGCAATGTGGTCTATTCCATCCACTGTAAAGATGAGGAATGCAAAGAGCACTACATTGGGGAAACTAAGCAAATGCTCCAAAAAAGGCTTTATCAAAATCGCAGGGACAATTCTAGTGGTCCTCAATCAGCAGTACATCTACACCTTAAATCAACCAATCACTCTTTTGAGGACAGCGAGGTAAAGATTTTGGCCAAAGAAAACAGATGGTTTGAAAGAGGAGTAAAGGAAGCTATTTTTGTCAAACAACAGAACCCATCATTGAATCGGAATGGTGGTTTGAGGTTTAATTTGGACCCTGTGTTCAGCAGGTTACTGAGACCAAAACCGACAGCTCTTAGTCTTGCAAATGAGGTGAAGCCAGGACCGAGCCAGAACAATAGATGCTAACGAGCCAGTATCAGAGTTGTTCATACCCAACTCAGGGAGCGACACTTCCCTTTTATTGGAGGCACTAATAGCAGGAGAGGATTATACCACTACTCCGCCCAGGCTTAGTGTAAGGGACCAATAGAAGGAGGGTGTTGGCACACCAATTCCACCCACTCTTACTGTATTTAAGGCCTAGGCTACCAGCACTTGTTAGTTCGCTGACGAAGCTCTTCGGATGAGGAGCGAAACGTCCGACACCTTCTTCACAGAAGTACAGATGACGTCTCAAGTAGCCTTTCCCTCGATGGACAACTCCTGTACGACTGAGAGCCTACACAGACATACTTGGTGGTAATTTATCTTATTTATGATGTATTGTGCAAAACGAAGACATGAACAACATCTAAATGCCGACCCACCATCCACCATTTCAAGCCTGGAGTTTTTCCAGAGAGATGATTACATCGCTGTTTGACGTGTGTGGTAAAAGGCATTGTGCGAGTATGAATTAACTTGACACAAATGTGCACATTAGCAGTCAATAAGTCATCAAAACTTACCTTTATGCATTCCCACATAGTATCAGCGTTTGAGACCATATATGAGGTGAAAGAAAAATGGTAAAAATTCAGTAGTGGTCTATCTGTGCGGCATGAGATAAAGTTAGCACACGCACAATGGACATGTGTCAAGTGAGACGGATGTAACAGAGAAAATCCGGCCACTTTTCAAAATAAAACATCATGGAAATAATTTTTTCTTTCTGTGCGTCCCGGTACCAAATGACCCACAGCCCGGTACCGGGCCGCGGCCCCGGGGTTGGGAATCAATGCTTTACGTGACACTATAGAAATAAATCACATAACAAACATACGCCTAGTTTGATAGTTTTAGTGCAAAATAGCAGCAAGCTTTGACCGGACAGAAGATTCAAGATTCAAGAGTTTTATTGTCATATGCATAGTAAAAGAGGCAGTTATACTATGCAATGAAATTCTTCTTCTGTTCATTCTCCCAAGAAAAGAAAGAAAACACAACAAAAAGAATAAAAACATAAGAAACATATGTACCAATAAATTAAGCAACAACAACAGAAGATACATTAATACCGATAAATAATCACTGTGTTGTGTGCGGCGTGGGTGAGTGCTTCGTTGAGAAGGCTGATGACCTGTGGGTAAAAGCTGTTCGCCTTGTGGTTCTGGACTTCCAACTCCTGTAGCGTCTGCCTGACGGGAGGAGTGTGAATAATGAGTGTTATGGAAGAAGTAAAATGTGTTGTTTCTGGAGTGTTTAGGCACGCTTTGAGAAGAGAAAACCTCAAATAAAAAGCAGTAATGTAACAAAGACTCACCTGTGGAGCTCCAGTATCCAAACCAGAACAAACAAAAAAGAGCCAAGTGTTGCACATGGGGTACATTCATGTCTGTAAGATCTCTTTCCATCCATTCCATTCCATTTTCCTCCGCTTATCCGGGTCCGGGTCACGGGGAAGCAGTCTTAGTAGGGAAGCCCAGACTTCCCGGTCCCCGACCACCTCCTCCAGCTCCACCAGGAGGACACCAAGGCGTTCCCAGACCAGCTGTGAGACATAATAGGTCTTCCCTGGGGCCTTCTCCCGGCTGGGCATGCCCGAAACACCTCACCAGGGAGGCGTCCGGGAGTCATCCGGACTAGATGCCCGAGCCACCTCAGCTGGCTCCTCTCGATGTGAAGGAGCAGCGGCTCTACTCTGAGCTCCTCCCGGATGACCGAGCTCCTCACCCTATCTCTTAGGGTGAGTCCTGCTACCCTACGAAGAAAACTCATTTCAGCCGCTTGTATCTGCGATCTCGTTCTTTCGGTCACGACCCAAAGCTCATGACCATCGGTGAGGGTGGGAACATAGATCGAACGGTAAATTGAGAGCTTTGCTTTCCGGCTCAGCTCTCTCTTCACCACGACGGTCCGGTACAGCAACCGCATTACAGCAGACTTTGCACGGATCCGCCTATCGACCGCACACTCCAACCTTCCCTCACTCGTGAACAAGACCCCGAGATACTTAAACTCCTCCACCTGGGGCAGGACCTCATTCCCAACCTGGAGGGAGTAATCCACCCTTTTCCGATTGAGAACCATGGCCTCAGATTTGGAGGTGCTGAGTCTCATCCCAGAAGCTTCACACTCAGATGCCAACCGTCCCAGTAAACGCTGCAGGTCACAGCCCGATGAGGCCATCAGGACCACATCGTCTGCAAATAGCAGAGATGAGATCCTAAGGCCCCCAAACTGGACTCCCTCGATACCTTGGCTGCGCCTAGAAATTCGCGTCCAGAAAAGGGCAGCCTTGGCGGAGGCCAACGTTCACTGGAAACAGGCTTGACTTACTGCTGGCAATGCGAACCAGGCTCCTGCTCCGGTTGTACAAGTACTGAATGGCACGTAGTAGCGCACCACCAATCCCATACTCCTGGAGCAACCCCCACAGGACACCGCGAGGGACACGGTCAAATGCCTTTTCCAGGTCCACAAACCACATGTAGACCGTTTGGGCAAACTCCCAAGTACCCTCCAGTACCCTGGCAAGGGTGTAGAGCTGGTCCAGTGTTCCGCGACCAGGACGAAAACCACATTGCACCTCCTGTAGCCGAGGTTCAATTAACGGTCGTACCCTTCTCTCCGGCACCCTGGAATAGGCTTTCCCAGGGAGGCTGAGGAGTGGGATCCCCCTATAGTTGGAACACACCCTCCAGTCACCCTCCTTGAAAAGGGGGACCACCACCCCAGTCTGCCAATCCAAAGGTACTGTTCCCGGCTTCCACGCAATGTTGAAGAGACGTGTCAGCCAAGACAGTCCCTCAACATCCAGAGCCTTGAGGAATTCAGGGCGAAACTCATCCACCCCCAGAGCTTTGCCACTGGGGAGCGTTTTGAGTCCCCCAGATACCTCAGCCACGGTGATGGAACTGTCCACGTTCGTGTCCTCAGTCTCTGCTTCCTCAATGGAAGTATGTCAGTGGTATTGAGAAGGGCTTCTAAGTATTCCTTCCACCGCCCAACTATATCCTCAGTCGAGGTCAACAGGCCCCCGTCCCCACTGTAAACAGTGTGGAGCAGGCACTGCTTCCCCTTTCTGAGGCGCCGGACGGTTTGCTAGAACCTCTTCGAGGCCGACCGAAAGTCGTGTTCCATGGCCTCACTGAACTCCTCCCACACCCGAGTTTTTGCCTCAACCACCGCCGAAGCCGTGTGCCGCTTGGCCTGCCGGTACCTATCAGCTGCTTCAGGAGTCCCACAATCCATCCATGCTCGATAGGACTCTGGTGTCCACCATCGGGTTCGGGGCTTGCCGCCACGACTGGCACCGACCACCTTGCGGCCGCAGCTCGGATTGGCTGCCTCAGCAATGGAGGCAAGAAATAGAGGCCATTCGGACTCGATATCCTCGTCCTCCCCCGGGATGCAGGTGAAGCTCTGCCGGAGGTGAGAGCTGAATACTCGACAAACAGGAGACTCTGCCAAACGTTCCCAGCACACCCTCACTACACGTTTGGGTCTCCCGGGTCTGTCCGGCATCCTCCCCCATTATCTAATCCAACTCATCACCAGGTGGTGATCAGTTGACAGCTTAGCCCCTCTCTTTACCCGCGTGTCCAGAACATGCGGACGCAGGTCTGATGATACGACTACAAAATCGATCATAGACCTGCAGTCTAGGGTGTTCTGGTGCCATGTGCACTTATGGACATCCTTATGTTTGAACATTGTGTTTGTGATGGACAAACTGTGGTTCGCCCCTCCGTGAATCACCACCTTACTGTGGTGGAGGGGTTTGTGTGCCCAAGTAATTCTAGGAGCTACTGTATGTTGTCTGGGGCTATATGCCCCTGGTAGGGTCTCCCAAGGCAAACAGGTCCTGGGTGATGGGCCAGACCAAGAGTGATTCAGAAGACCTTTATGAAGAAACACACGAGGAGAGACCGCACCTCGCCCGGACGTGGGATACCGGGGCCTCACCCTTGAGCCAGGCCTGGGGGAGGGGCTCGCAGGCGAGCGCCTGGTGGTCGGGCTCTCACCTGTGGGGCCCGGGCCGGGCTCAGCCAGAACAAGCCACACGGGATCTCCCCCCGGTAGACCCACCACCTGCGGGGCAAGCATAAGGGTCCGGTGCATTGTGCTTTGGGTGGCGGTCGAGGGTGGGCGCCTAGGCGACATAGTCTTCGGCGGCCAAATCTGGTTCTTGGGACATGGAATGTCACTTCTCTGGCGGGGAAGGAGCCCGAACTTGTGGAGAGGTTAAGACATTCCGACTAGATATAGTTGGACTCAACTCGACCCACAGTTTGGGTTCTGGATCCAAACTCCTTGAGAGGGGCTGGACCTTGTTCTACTCTGGAGTTGATGATGGGGAGAGGCGGCGAGCTGGTGTTGGCTTATTAATATATCCCTATGCCTTCGGGTTGGGGAAAGGGTCCTGACTGTTGTTTGTGCGTACGCGCCGAACGGCAGTTCAGATTACCCAGCCTTCTTGGAGTCCATCAGAGGGGTGCTCTCCAGCACCTCTCTGATGACTCCGTCACTTTGCTGAGAAACTTCAACGCCCATGTGGGCAATGACAGTGTGACCTGGAGGGGCGTGATTGGGAGGAACGGCCTCCCCGATCTGAACCCGTGCGGTGTGTAAGATCTTTTTCTTGTGGGTTTTTTTTTTTTTTAATTTTCTACTTAAGTTTTCCAGGTGGATGCTGCTTGTCGATCGATCCTCTTCGGCTTAGTTCGGCTGAGTTCGGCTTGCTCGGTGCCTTCCGGGCGCAGCTGTGAGGCGGGTCCCTAATGAGGCGTGCACTTTTGATGGCTGACATCCCTGCGCGTGTCCGCGAGGGACATCAATTATTGGTGCGCGTGCTTGACAACCAGCCTTTAAAGAAGATAGAATTGTACATCTAAATGCCGTCAAGTGCTCAACAGATTTACTCTGCCAGGGAGAATGTATGTGTATGTATGTATGTATGTACTTTATTTATCCCACAGCGGGGAAATTTACTTGTTACAGCAGCAAGCAAGCAAGACAAGTAAAGAGAACAGTAAAGTAAAGTAAAGCATCATGACTACAACATGGTTCAGGTGGTGCAGGTGTTGTAGAGCCTGACAGCGGTCGGTATGAAGGACCTGCGGAACCTCTCCTTCTGAGAAGTGTGATATACAATTCCCCTGTTATACAGAATTTATTTGACTTTGATGCTTGTTATTAAGCAAATTCGGAGCGACCGGACCGGAGCAGGAGGGGACAGAGAAGAAGTGAAAAGAAAATGGGGGGGGGGGATGAGAGGGGGACAAAAAAAGAGAGACAAGAGACAAGGACAACAGCAGCAACAACAATTGTGACAACAAGAACAGAACAACAGAAACATACAGAACTACATCAGCAAATAAAAATGTCTGTGACAACAATAAAGACGAACAAGGACATAAGGACAAAGGACAAAACAATATCAACAACCACAATGATAATACTGTCAATGACAATCACACATAATAGTAGTAATGAAATGATGAACTATGATAGTGATCACAGTGACAATACTGCATTGAAACAGTCACACATAATAGCAGTCATGAAATGAACTATGATAGTGATCACAATGATAATACTGCATTAAAACAATCACACATAATAGTAGTCATGAAATGATGAACTATGATAGTGATCACAATGATAATACTGCATTAAAACAATCACACATAATAGTAGTCATGAAATGATGAACTATGATAGTGATCACAATGATAATACTGCATTGAAACAGTCACACATAATAGTAGTAATGAAATGAACTATGATAGTGATCACAATGTTCACAAAGTTCATTACTTTTCTTTGTGTTAAAATTACTGTAGTCATAGGCCCTAAACCAAGTATAAGGGATAAGAAAAAAGGGAAAAGTTGTCGATCGAAAGGAAGCAGGAAGTTATACACAAATTCTGATCTTCATGCTCTCATTGGCTGATTATCGGGGCACCGCCTACGCTGTTATCTCATTGGCTGACCTATCCAGTGCGTCCATGTTTGTTTGTGAGCTCCCTTCCTCATCTTAGTCGCCCTTAAACTACTTTGCACGCATTGAAATCTCTTCTTAATTTGTTTACTTTTCTTTGTGTTAAAATTACCGTAGTCATGGGCCCTAAACCAAGTGTAAGTGAGAAGGAAAAAAAGGGAAAAGTTGTCGATCGAAACAAAGCAGGAAATGATCCAGAAGCATGACGGTGGTATGAAATTATTTTATATTGGAATGTTACTCTACTATGTTTATGCTCTTTTGTGATATTTTCCCACCATATTTGGTGGACTTTGAATATTCTGAAGGCCCAAAGGTGTGAGTTTGGGAAGATCTTGGAACGGATTAGGCTATTTACATGTATTTTACGCTTCGTATAACATCAAATCCTATAACATAAAGGTTCTTGGAATGGATTATTTACGTTGTAGGGGCGTCTACTGTACTGTGTGTATATATATATAGGTATATATATATATATATACACTGCTCACAAAAATGAAAGGAGCACTTTAAAGAAACACATTAGATACATCAGATCTCAAGATGAAGTTGGATATCTATACAAATAACGACAGGGAGTGTCTTAGGAACAAAAGGATGCCAAGTCTTTTAATGGAAATAAAGGTTTTCAGCCTACAGAGGGCTCAATTGTGTAGACACCATAAAATCAGAGTGAAATGAAGATATGGCAGGCTAGTCCATTTTTTCCAAAACTTAATTTCTGCAACTCAAAATGCTTTTCAGTATCTTGTGTGGCCCCCACGAGCTTGTATGCATGCTTGACAACGTCGCAGCATGCTCCTAATGAGTTGGATGGTGTCTTGTGGCATTTCCTCCCAGATCTGTGTGAGGGCATCTCTGAGCTGCTGTACAGTCTCAGGAGCAACCTGGCGGCGCCTAATGGACCAAAACATAATGTCCGAGAGATGTTCTATTGGGTTTAAGTCAGGGGATCGTGAAGGCCATTCAATTGTTTCAATTCCTTCATCCTCCAGGAACTACCTGCATACACTAGCCACATGAGGTCGGGCATTGTCGTGGACCAGGAGGAACCCAGGTCCCACTGCACCAGCGTAGGTTCTGACAATGGGTCCAAGGATTTCATCCCGATACCTAATAGCAGTCAGGGTGCCGTTATCTAACCTGTAGAGGTCTGTGCGTCCTTCCAGGGATATGCCTCCCCAGACCATCACTGACCCACCACCAAACCGGTCATGCTGAATGATGTTGCAGGCAGCATAACGTTCTCCACGGCATCTCCAGACCCTTTCACGTCTGTCGCATGTGCTCAGGTTGAACTTGCTCTTGTCTGTGAAAAGTACAGGGCGCCAGTGGCGAACTTGCCAATTCTGGTGTTCTTGAGCAAATGCCAGTTGAGCTCTACGGTGCTGGGCAGTGAGCACAGGGCCCACTACAGGACGTCGGGCCCTCAGGCCACCTTCATGATGTCTGTTCCTACCCTTGTTTGGGTAGAGACATTCACACCAGTGGCCCTCTGGAGGTCATTCTGTAGGGCACTGGCAGTGCTCAGCCTGTTCCGCCTTGCACTAACGAGCAGGTATCGGTCCTGCTGAGGGGTTGAGGACCTTCTACGGCCCTGTCCAGCTCTCCGAGATTAGCCACCAGTCTCCTGAAATCTCCTCCATGTTCTGGAGATTGTGCTGGGAGACACATTAAACCTTCTTGCTGCAGCACGTGTGGATGTGCCATCCTGGAGAAGTTGGACAACCTGTGCAACTTCTGTAGGGTTCAGGAATCGCCTCATACTGCCAGTAGAGATAAGTACGCAAGCCAAAATCAGCACGAGTGGAAAACCAGCCAAAAAAGATCAAGAGGGAGAAACTTGAAATGACCTCCACATGTAAAACCTGTCCTGTTTTGAGGGTTTTCTAATTATTGCCACTGAAGTGCACCTGTTGTTAATTCCATGAACACCAATACAGCTGAAATTGATTAACGAGGCCCTCAGCTGCTTAACCAACCAGAAAATGATCAGACAGGTTTAATTCAATTCATGCCAGGCCCAATAAAAAAGTGTTCCTTTAATTTTTGTGAGCAGTGTATATATACATACACACACACACACATATATATATATATATATATATATATATATATATACAGTGGCTTGAAAAAGTATTCATACCTCTTGAACTTTCCCACATTTTGTCACGTTCCGACCAAAAACATAAATATATTTTATTGGCATTTTAGATGAAAGATCAACACAATGCGACACACAATTGCGAAGTAGAAGGAAAATAGTACATGACTTTGAATTTTTTTTTTTTATAAAAAACTGAAAAATGTGATGTGCAAAAGTATTCAGACCCCCTGTGTCAACACATGGTGGAACCACCTCTCACTGAAATTACAGCTGCAAGTCTTTTGGGGTATGTCTCTACCAGCTTTGCACATCTAGAGACTGGAATTTTTGCCCATTCTTCTTTGCAGAACAGCTCAAGCTCAGCAAGATTAGATGGAGAGCGTTTGTAAACAGCAGTTTTCAGATCTTGCCACAGATTCTCGATTGGATTTAGGTCTGGACTTTGACTGGGCCATTCTAACACAGGAATATCTTTTGTTTTAAGCCATTCCATTGTAGCTCTGGCTTTATGTTGAGGGTCGTTGTTCTGCTGGAAGGTGAACCTCCGCCCCATTCTCAAGTCTTTTGCAGATTCCAGCAGGTTTTCTTCCAAGGTTGTCCTGTATTTGGCTCCATCCATCTTCCCATCAACTCTGACCAGCTTCCCTGTCCCTGCTGAAGAAAAGCAGCCCCACAACATGATGCTGCCACCACCATGTTTGACAGTGTGGATGGTGTGTTGAGAGTCACCTTCTTCCACACGTTTGCTGTGTCCCCCACATGACTTCTTATGGCTTTCTTTCAACAATGGCTTTCTTCTTGCCACTCTTCCATAAAGGCCAGATTTGTGCAGTGCACGACTAATTGTTGTCCTATGGACAGACTCCCCCACCTGAGCTGTGGATCTCTGCAGCTCCTCCAGAGTTACCGTGGGCGTCTTGGCTGCGTCTCTGATCAGTGCTCTCCTTCTTCGGCATGTAAGTTTCGGTGGACGGCCATGTCTTGGTAGGTTTGCAGTTGTGCCATACCCTTCCCATTTCTTGATGATGGATTGAACAGTGCTCCGTGAGATGTTCAAAGCTTGGGAAATCTTTTTATAACCTAACCCTGCTTTAAACTTCTCCACAACTTTCTCCCTGACCTGTTTAGTGTGTTCCTTGGACTTCATGATGCTGTTCACTGACCAGTGTCCTCTGAGCAAACCTCTGAGGCCGTCACAGAACAGCTGTATTCATACTAAGGTTAGATTACACACAGGTGGACTCCATTTGATCATTAGATCCCCCAGGACATCATCCGTAGTCTCATTAGGAGCATGCCCCCACGTTGTCAGGCATGCGTACAAGCACGTGGGGGCCACACAAACTACTGAGAATCATTTTGAGTTGCTACAATGACATTTGAGCAAAATGGACTAGTGTGCTGCATCATTTTTTCACTTTCATTTTTGGGGTGTCTTTGATTTCCCCCCTCTATAGGGTGATCATTTTCATTTCTATCAAATGATGTGGCATCATTTTGTTACTAATACATCACCTACTTATTATCAGGAAACATATTCAACATCATTTTTCCCCCAGTTTAGATCTGATGTGTTTTTTCGAAATGTTCCTTTAATTTTTTTGAGCAGTTTATATGTGTATGTGTGTATATATATATATGTATATATGTGTGTGTATATACAGTATATACATATATATATATATATATATATATATATATATACACAGTGTGTGTGTGTGTGTGTGTGTATACAGTATATACACACCAGATGTAATGGTACACACACCAGTATATATTTTCCCAAAGGTCTTGGGGATCATCAAGATGTTTTCTGGTAAAATTGAGATGAGCCTTAATGTTGTTTTTGTTCAGCAGTGGTTTTGGTCTTGGAACTCTGCCATGCAGGCCGTTTTTGCCCAGTGTCTTTCTTATGGTGGAGTCATGAACTCTGACCTTAACTGAGGCAAGTGAGGCCTGCAGTTCTTTGGATTTTGTTGTGGGGTCTTTTCTGACCTCTTGGATGAGTTGTCTCTGCGCTCTTGGGGTCATTTTGGTTGGCCGGCCACTCCTGGGAAGGTTCACCACTGTTCCATGTTTTCGCCATTTGTGGGTAATGGCTCTCAATTTGGTTGGCTGGATTGGCTTTATAACCTTTTCCAGACTGATAGATCATTTTTTTTATAACTTAACCAAGATTAATCTTGGTTAAGTTATAAAACCAAGATTAATCTTGGTTAAGTTATGTTTTAACGGGGGGTAAGGGGGCAATCACTTTTTCACACAGGGCCATGAAGGTTTGGGTTTTTTCCTCCTTTAAGAATAAAAAGTTTAATTTAAAAACTGTATTGTGTGTTCTTTTGTACTGCAGGGCATGGAGGGGGCACACACATATTTCAAATTAGCTCCTAACACCAGTTTTACTGACAGAACCATGAAACTACCAAGAGCCCATCATAAAAACTAAAATTGTTTAGTTTTGTTTTGTTTTTACAGTGCACAATAAGATTCCACAATAATTTCAGTTTGTGTCCTGCAGACACCCGGCAGCTGATTGGTCATCAAGAACAATGTCCCCCTCAGCAGCTGTGGGGGAGCTCCACTTTGGAGCAGGAGGAGCCACAGCTGATTAAAGAGGAAGAGGAGGAGCCACAGCTCCCTCACATTAAAGAGGAAGAAGACACAGAGCCCACCCACATGAAAGAGAAAGAGGAGGATCCAAAGCCCCCCTATGTTAAAGAGGAAGAACTCTCAGTCACTCAGGGAGGAGAGTGTCTTCTAGGGCCAGAGGAGGCTGATCTCACCCGGTTGCCACTGACTGGTGTCTTTGTAAAGTCCGAAGACCATGAAGACAAACAACCTGAGTCCTCACAGCTTCATCATAGTCCAAGTGAGGAGAAGAGAGAGGCGGAGCCTTCAAGCAGCAGCTCAACACAACACATGACAACAGAAGCTGATGGAGACCACTGTGGAGGATCACAAGCAGACAACCTCTTAGCTCCACTGTCAGATAGTGACGACACAACGTCTCCTGAAGATGAAGACAGACAAGAATCTTTGAGCAGCGATACGGACTATGAAGGTGACTGGATGGCCCACGCTGACAAGAAAAACTTTGAGTGCTCTAAAAAGAAGACAGGTAAAGAACATTTTAACTGCTCAGGTTGTGATAGAAGATTTTCTTCCAAGAGTAATTTGACTCGACATATGAAAACACACACAGGAGAAAGACCTTTTAGTTGTAGTTTAGTAGACTGCAGTAAGAGTTTTGCTGAAAACTCAGGTATGGTATCACACATGACAACGCACACGGGCGAAAAACCTTTCAGTTGTTCAGACTGCAGTAAAAGTTTTGCTGCAAAGGCAAATATGGTATCACACATGAGAATACACGCAGTAGAAAAACCTTTTAGTTGCTCAGACTGTGGTAAAAACTTCACTCAAAAGAAAGCCATGCAAAGGCATATGATAACGCATACAGGAGAAAGACCTTTTAGTTGCTCAGACTGTGGTAAAAGCTTCACTCTAAAGACAGTCATGCAAAGACACATGAGAACACATACAGGAGAAAGACCTTTCAGTTGCCAAGACTGTGGGAAAAGTTTCACTCGCAAGACACACATGCAATTACATATGAAAACGCACACAGGAGAAAGACCTTTCAGTTGCCGAGAATGTGGCAAAACTTTTATTCGAAAGTCAGACATGCTAATACATATGAGAACGCACACCGGAGAAAAACCCTTCAGTTGCTCAGACTGTGGCAAAAGCTTCATTCAAAAGTCAGACCTACAACTACATATGAGAACACACACTGGAGAGAAACCTTTCAGTTGCTCATACTGTGGCAAACGCTTCACTGATAAGAAAGGCATGCAACGACACATGAGAACGCACACAGGTGAAAGACCTTTCACTTGCTCAGACTGTGGCAAAAGCTTCATTCTAAAGTCAGGCATGCGATTACATATGAGAACACACACAGGAGAAAAACCTTTCAGTTGCTCACACTGTGGTAAAAGCTTCACTCGAAAGAGAGTCATGCAATTACACATGAAAAGACACTCAGGAGAAAAACCTTTCAGTTGCTCAGACTGTGGCAAAAGCTTCATTCGAAAGTCAGACATGCAAATACATATGACAACGCACACAGGAAAAAAACCTTTCAGTTGCTCAGAGTGTGGTAAAACTTTCACTTTAAAGCAAGAAATGCAAAGACACATCGGAGCGCATGCAGGAGAAAGACCTTTCAGTTGCTCAAACTGTGGTAAACGCTTCACTCAAAAGCGACATATGCAAAGACACATGAGAACGCACACAGGAGAAAAACCTTTTGGTTGCTCGGATTGCTTGAAACGTTTCACACAAAAGGGAGCTTTGGTATCACACATGAGAACGCACACGGGGGAGAAACCTTTTTCTTGCTCAGACTGCGGTAAAAGCTTCACTCACAAATCGAACGTGTTAAAACACATGCAAACTCACACAGGAGAAAAACCTTTTGCTTGCTCAGACTGCGGTAAAAGCTTCACTACCAAAGTAAATGTGGTAAAACACATGAGAATACACAAGAAAATAAAAATGTAGTTGCTCAATTTATAGTGACTTCCCTTGGAAGTCGTCATTGAACAGACTCATACAGACTCACTGATGGTCTACTGTAGTTAAAGGTATTGTATTTGACTCTGTGCTGTAATTGCTTGATGCTGTAGCTGATGAAGCCGCTTCCTGTTCGATTACGTCCAGATTAGGTCTGGAAATAGTGATTTGATTCTTTTTACTGACTTGAGTTCTTATGAGTCACTCATTGAACTGAAGCAAGTCACTCGAGTCACACAGTGCATGGTTTGATTTAATTCAGCAGAAACTATTGTATGTAATAAAAGGGAATAATGATATTTTGTTATTGATGCACTGTCTTATATTGTTGTATGACATATTGACAAAAAATGTTCTCGAATGAGTGTGTTGATACAAAAAAATGTTGTTTGCCAAAAAGTTTGGTTCGGCGTTTGTATTCTGATTGTAAACCTAATCAATAAATTAAAGGCTAAATGACTAAATGATTTTTTTTGTTTATGTAAAACTATTTGTATCAATATGAGAAACACAGGCTCTGTACTGACTTGGTATCGAATGGATACCAAAAGTTCAATATGGTCCAACCCTATCAATCTCTCTTCCTGTCGGCTCCATATTAAAAACTAAGCCCCTCCATTATATACTGCTCAAAAAAATTAGAGGAACATTTTGAAAACACATCAGATCTAAACTGGGGGAAAAATGATGTTGAATATCTTTCCTGATAATAACTGGGTGATGTATTAGTAACAAAATGATGCCACATCATTTGATAGAAATGAAAATGATCACCCTATAGAGGGGGGAAATCAAAGACACCCCAAAAATGAAAGTGAAAAAATGATGCAGCACACTGGTCCATTTTGCTAAAATGTCATTGTAGCAACTCAAAATGATTCTCAGTAGTTTGTGTGGCCCCCACGTGCTTGTACGCATGCCTGACAACATGGGGGCATGCTCCTAATGAGACTACGGATGGTGTCCTGGGGGATCTCCTCCCAGATCTGGACCAGGGCATCAATGAGCTCCGGCAATACATGAACGCAAAGGGCAGAAAACACCCAAATGTATATCACTAGAAAGCACACACTCTTCCTTCAGAAACTGCTGGAATAATTTTGATAGTTCAAGATTTACAGTAATTTGAAACTCGCTTTGCATATCCCATCGCCGGCTGCAGCTTCCATGTTAAAGGTTTCCAAAAATATATTTGGAAAGGCTTACAGGGCCGTAGTTTGCCCAGATCTGCTGTGGGCTACGTGGTGGAAACACATTCCTGTGTAACAGATAGTCCTGAAGACAGACTTAAGACTTTTTGGTCTTTTTTTTGTTGTTGTTTTCCTCAATTTTGACTAGCTAGTTACTCCATATGGAATGATTTACTGAGAATGTGTTTTTTCCTACAAAGAATCTTAAAGTTATTTTATTTATATATACAGTATATATATATAATAACTACTTTTATGTGGGTTTAAAAAAATAAAAACAGCAATATTGTCTAACAGAATGGCCATTTAAATGGTTAAAAAAAATTAATTATGTATTTGTTATTTTTGATTTGGACTAAAATTGACTGAGATTTGAGGAAAAAAAGTTGAAAAACATGGACGTGTTTGAGGGTGATGTTGCAGGAGGCATGGTGGTAGAGAGATCTGGTGTGGGGACTTTAATGCACATCATAGTTGATGGGGAAGTAAGCAAACGGATCACAATGGAGCAGTAGTAGAAGAACTCATGGATATCAGACAGTTAGTCTGCTTCAACAAGGGAAATGGAACAAGAATAGATATACGCTCAAATAGAATGTCATGCATTGACTTAACTCTGCTCTCACATAGCTTGGCAAGTTCCTGTGAATGGTACGGAAATGAAAGCACAAGTTTAGGAAGTCATCATTTCCCCAGAAGTTGTACAATAAACGCAGAAGTAGATATCCAAGAAAGACCCAGACATAAAAAGTGGTGCTTTTCAAAAGCGCATTGGGGAAAATTCAGGGAGGAATGTAGCAAAGCATTGGTGATATGGAGGAATGCACAGTTAAGATGACAAATAAGATCTTAGATGCAGCAATGAAAAGTATACCGTGGAAGTCAGTTGGAGGGAAAGGAAAATGGCTCCATGGTGGAATGAAAAGTGCACAACAGCGGGAAAAGAAAGAAATAGCGCATTAAGAAGGTTAAGGAAGAACCTCAGCCAGGTGAGAGGAAAAAAGCTATAGCCCCAAGAGGAATTAAAAACAGTAAACAAACGCATGGAGGGATTATTGCTCTGCCATTGGAAGGGAAATCAAGATAGGAGATGTATGGTCAATGCTGAAGATGAGTGGGAAAAGGTGTTTGTTCAAATACCTGCATTAGAAGATAATGGAACAATGGCTGGGACTGATAAAGAAAAAGCAAATGTGCGGGGGGAAAAGTTTGCGGGGGTGCGTAGTGGAGACCATCTGGATGCTAATCATAGACGAGGGAAGGAGAGGATGTTAAAACCAAATAGGGATGTGTTTCTACAACAGGATGGTGAGGAGAGTGTGGTGGATGTTGAAATGAATATCAATGAATTGCTAATAGGATGAAATAAAAGTAAAGATACTGCAACAGGAGAAGACCAGTTGAGTTATATTATGTTCCACTGTGTACAGACTGTGTACATACATCTACTGATGCCTAGTCTGGACACATCTTCAGTGATGTTCCTGGGATCTTAAGACGTTTCGGGTCTTTCAACATCATACGCCCTCCTCCAGGTGACCCAGCCGGGGCTGATCAGACCCCAGCTTGTGTCCAGACGGCTAGCTAGCTTCCATGACTCCATGGCTCCCCTCTTTTGAGCCAAAGCCATCTTGAGGCTCTCTCTGCCGCATCGGTGGAACTGCGGATGGCTCTCCTCTTTCTCTCTCCCTCGATGCCTAAACTACTGAAGGCTCTGGCCAAGGATCAGGCTGCTAAACCCCTACATCCAACCTCCACAGGGAGACACCTTGTTCTCCAGCCGGCCTGCTGGCAGTCGCTGACCAGTCCTGCCTACTTGGAGAGCTTCCTCTCAAAGGCTTCATCCAGTCGATCTTCCCACGGGACTGTCAGCTCCAGCAGCACTATTTGCCTGGTGAACGCTGACACGAGGACAATATCTGGTCGCAGGGTGGTGACGGCAATGTGGCTGGGGAACTTCAGCTGATGTTCAAGATCCACCAACAACTGCCAGTCTTTTGCAGACATCAGTATGCCTGCAGATGTTGTTCTTCTGACAGGAGTTGGCTTGTCCCCAGCTCTGGTTTTGTTAAAGGGTTTTTCTTGGAGGGATGGAACTGCTTTGCCCACTCCAGTCCTGAGCTAATGGCCTCAGCGATGGTTTTAAGGACTTGGTCGTGCCTCCACCTTTACCGTCCATCTCCAGGGTTCCTCGCTTTGAACACAGCGGGCATGCTGGTGACTCTACTATGCCCCATGTGTGCAGGTTTGACGGGCTTGGAAGCACATCATACACTGCCTGGATGAGGAATTTGATGCGGTGAAGCTCAGATTTCCAAAGCTCTGCCCAAGTGACTTTCCTCTCGACCGCATTCTCCCATCTCATCTAAGCTCCCTGATGTTTCATTCCCACTGCCTTGCAGGTTCTGGTCTCCTCCACTGCTGCTCGCACCTCTTCCTGAAAAAGGCATCGCCTTTCCTTCCCCCTGGTGTTCATTTGGGGACACAGAAAGGAACCTAGCCCTGCTCGGCTTTGTGTGACCACTCCCACCAGGCTCCTGTGGTGCAGCCTTGCATCTGCCTCTTGAAGTGCTTCCTCTGCCCTCCATTTCCTGCCCGTCCTTACATGGATCCCTGCTTTAGTCACCTTTGGATCACATGAGTCCCTGTACTGAACCACTTCCCTGGCTCTGGTTACCTTGTATCCCTCCTCCAGGGATTTGAGAGGCAGTTGCAATTTGTTGGTGTTTCCATAAAGTGCAATGCTACTCATGCTCCTTGGCAATCCAAGCCATCTCCGGAGGTGGTTGCTGACCCTCCTCTCCATGGTTTCAACTGTCGAGATGGGGACTGCGTAAACAAGGAGGGGCCACAGGATCCTGGGAAGAATGCCATGTTGGTAGACCCAGGCTTTAAACTTCCCAGGCAGGCGTGACTTGTCCACAGATTTCATCCAGCCATCCAACTCAGTGCAGGTCGACTGTATAGATGTTGTGTCTCTCAGAGAGCAGTCAAAAACCTTTCCCAGGCTCTTGACTGGTTTCTCTGAGATAGTTGGGATGGCTGTGCCTGTGATGTTAAACCGGAACTTGTCTTCTACCTTTCCTTTCCTCAGCACCATTGATCTGGATTTGTCAGGTTTGAAACGCATCCAGGCCCACCCCACCAGCTTCTCAAGCCCCTTCAGAATCCACCGACAGCCTGGGACTGACTCTGTCATGACTGTGAGGTCATCCATGAATGCCCGGATGGGTGGTTGCCGTTGTCCAGATTTCGTGCGGGGCCCTCTGCACTCTGGTTCAGCAGACTTGGTGAGCATGTTCATGGCTAGGGAGAACAACGTCACAGAGATAGTGCACCCTGTGATGATACCGATGTCCACCTTGTGCCAGCTGGATGTTATTGCTCCTGAAGAGACCCTCATCCTGAAATTGTTGTAATAATCAGCGATTAGGTCTCTGCACCTGCTGGGTACGTGATGTTTCGTCAGAGTGAGCCTCCTTTCTGGACTGATGTATCGATGTAGGTGTTCTTTGCCAGGTAGATACACAGCCGTTTGGAAACAGTGCTGAAGAAAACCTTTGCCTCAATGCACAACAGGGAGATGATGCGGAACTGGTCAAGCTGGGTGGAATTTTCCTCCTTTGGGATCCAAACCCCTTCAGCAACTCTCCATTGGTCAGAGATCCTCCCTCTTCTCCAGAAAACTCGCAGGATTTTGCACAGACGCAGGAGTTTGGGACAGTTCTTATACACTTTGTATGAAGTGCCACTTGGTCCTGGAGCAGAGCTTGCCCTTGCTTTGCGGACAACCTCCCTGATTTCCGTTAGCTGCAGCTCTGACATGTCGAACTGCACTTCTGGTTCAGGGGTTCTATAAGGTTGTTACACTCGCCCAACTCCTGCTCTCTTGCGGGGTCGCCGTACGTCTCCTTCAGATGTAGGTCTATATCTTCCTGCGAGGAGACCAGTTTTCCAGAACTTACCGGAAAATATGTTGGGAAAAATATTTTATTTATTTAACAAGATATGGGAAGAAGGGAAAATACAGAAG